>NC_135233.1:116097500-116322500 GCF_051348905.1 Ranitomeya variabilis
GAGGCCTAAAAGCCGTCGATATGCCCATGTAGGTCATAGGAAGTCAAACAAAGTGACACCTTTATCTGCGATCCGATGTATTATAAGAAAAACCATGGATTTCTCTGGAATATGTAAATAAGCTGTTAAGATCTATGGGCCGGACATAGATCTCCTGGAGAATCTGCTTCCGCTGCCGTTTTCTTAATTGAAATTAGGAGTTTCCAGTGTCAGACATGTAGATCAGGAGAGCGGACCATCAGTCATTACATGTCTCACACTGGTAACACCACCTTTCATTTAAAATATTTTCTAGAGGCAGATTCTCAGAGAGATCTATGTCTGGCCCATAGTTCTTAACAGCTCATTTACATATTAAAAAACATGGATTTCTCTGGAATAAGACATCAGATGGCAGATATCAAAGTATTATTTTATTTAACTTCCTGACCTGCATGTCCACATAGACAGATTGGGAGGGTTTATCCTACCGACAGATTCCCTTTAAAAGGTTAATGCAATAGTGTCACCCTACAAGTGAACACCAGCCTCACTTACCTGCTCATTCAACTGGTTAACTTTTTCTTGCAACATTACCCGGACATTTTTCAGATTCATTTCCACATCTTGCATTCGTTCTTCCATCCTTCGGAGGAGCTTCTCATGGTCCTCCTGCATAAATAAAACACATTAACAAAGATATTCTAGCATATATTGAAATGGTTGTAGAGGTTTTCTGTTCTAGACAAGCCCATGTAAAGCAGCAAGTAGGTGAACAGAAGACAATCACTAAAATTAGCGTAATGTCCAGTCACTGACGATGTGATTCCTTAAACATCTTAACATTTTAAGGAATCCCAGAAGCCAACTCTCCAAAGAGGGGTGTAAACGCTGACGTGGAGAATACTTAGGTGCTAACTCTATTGGACCTTTATTTCACACATTCATGATTCATACGGGGTTTATTTGGACTCATTAATTAGAATGCACAAGTTTGACCAAAGTAACACATGCATCTGTTGGACGGGCATGCAAAAAGAAAACAATGAATCATTGTGTGGTCTGTTTACAATAGATAAAAAGGTTGAGTACAGTGGAACTATATATTGTATATCAGCTGAAGTGCATGGCGTCTAGTATCTGCTTATACATTATACATATATACTGTAAGTTTATGGAAATATTTGTAGAGTGGACAGTGCTAAACTCTCCCATGGAAGGACGTTAATAGGGGCAGTGATTCTGGTTGGTCTGGTCTTCTAAGCAATTTTTGGTTAACTATTTAAATGAATGAACGTTGCCCGGACAAACTGTGGTTGTACCTGTTGCATGGCCAGTTGGCAGTTGGTCTGCTCAGCATGAAACCTCATCCTCTCCTGGAGCTGCTGCACTTTCTGCTGTTCTTCCAGGAGCCGCTGCTGTAGCTGGGCGAGTTGCTCCCTGGGCACCGCACTGCTCACCTTCTCATTTAGCTGTTGGACTTCCCGCATGTGCTGAGATTGTGTGAGGGTCAGCTGGCTGTTGGCATCTAATAGCTGGAAAGTGACAATTCAATGCCAGAAATGTGCCACGGATGTATACAAGGAGTACACAATACAGGGGTTAGGACATAAAGGCCCTACACTTTCTTTCTTACAGTTTCCTCTGTTGGTCATTTATCACACTTAGGCCTTAGTCAGACATTTTCTTATTCGTGTGTTACAAAAAGACCAACTTTCATTAGTGTGCTGGATCAGATTTTCACCATTATTTAGTTGGTCAGTTTTTACCAGGAGTAATTTTACTGTATGCAAATTATTATTATTTATTTTTTACGTTTTAGGGTGAGAGTGAGTTGTCAGGAGCCGGTCCAGCGGCCAGGGCAGTAATCCTGATGTACAGGTGAACCACCTCTTACCTTCCAGCATCTGCAGCTCTTCCATCGATTATCTGACCTGGTGGAATGGAGTGATGTGCGGGTGACACGCCAGCCCGGATAATCAAAAGAAGAGGCCGTTCTCCAGGAGCCACAGATTACAGACCCGGCCGCTGCTCTGGAGCCTGTAAATTGATTTGCACCAACTCTAACAGCTTCTCCTATCCATTACAATGCTAATCTTGGAGAAGTATACAGGCTGCACACTGAAGCCATCCATGTACTGTCCATGATTGTCACCGATACAAGTCTATGGTTCTGTGATTGTCATTTTGATGGCAATAAGAAAGAACACGGACATGTCTCTGATTTTTTTTTTTTGTTTATAAGGTCAAAAAAAAAAAAAAAAAAAAATCGGTGACATGGAAGCAGCCCCATAGACTATAATAGGTACATGTTCTATCCATGAAAACCACGGGCAGAAAACAGATGTAAAAGGCAGACATCTGATTTTGGCCTAATGTGGAGGAAAAGCCGTTACATGGAAGATTCCAGAACAAACTACTCAACACTGTTTAATTAACTGGACACATCATGAAAATTATAGCAAATCACAGTTCAGATCATAAAGCAATTTTTCAGATATAACCGAATATTTATTTTTACAAGCCGATGCCAATGATCAGAATTCTCTAATTGGGAATGAATCATTCCCATTTGATTTTTTTTTTTTTTTTTTTAAATTCAAGATCATCTCAGTTATTGGGGTTGAATTCCCACACCACACATTTTGTTGTAGAAGTTTCTGCAGCTGAAGATCAGTACCATCCATCCAAATGCGGTTGTTTCAGATGAATAGCAGTCACAGAAATTTCAACAAAATCTGCAGCGTTGGATATACTCAATACTATAAGATCCAAATGTATGTATTATGGAAACCATCAAGAATTGGAGGGGACTCCAGATAACTAAGAACATCATTCCGCTCCATTTGTAAGAAAATGCCTAATTTGATTTCCTTGGCTTATCTTTAGGAGGCATCACACCTCCCACCTCATGAACAAATGTCCTAGTGTAGTATCCCTTAACCCCTTCATGCCGCGGTCCTTTTTCGTTTTTGTGTTTTCGTTTTTCGCTCCCCTCCTTCCCAGAGCCATAACTTTTTTATTTTTCCATCAATATGGCCATGTGAGGGCTTATTTTTTGCGGGACGAGTTGTACTTTTGAACGACATCATTGGTTTTACCATGTCGTGTACTAGAAAACGGGAAAAAAATTCCAAGTGCGGTGAAATTGCAAAAAAAGTGCAGTCCCACACTGGTTTTTTGTTTGGCTTTTTTGCTAGGTTCACTAAATGCTAAAACTGACCTGCCATTATGATTCTCTAGGTCATTACGAGTTCATAGACACCTAACATGACTAGGTTATTTTTTATCCAAGTGGTGAAAAAAATGTCCAAACTTTGCTTAAAAAAAAAAAAAAGTGCCATTTTCCGATACTCGTAGCGTCTCCAATTTTCATGATCTGGAGTCGGGTGAGGGCTTATTTTTTGCATGCCGAGCTGATGTTTTTAATGATACCATTTCGGCGCAGATGCGTTCTTTTGATCGCCCGTTATTGCATTTTAACGCAATGTCGCGGCGACCAAAAAAACGTAATTCTGGCGTTTCTGATTTTTTTCTCGCTACGCTGTTTAGCGATCAGGTTAATGCTTTTTTTTAATTGATAGATCGGGCGATTCTGAACGCGGCGATACCAAATATGTGTAGGTTTGTTGTTTTTTTTTATTGTTTTATTTAGGATGGGGCGAAAGGGGGGTGATTTAAACTTTTATATTTTTAATATTTTTTTCACATTTTTAAAAACTTTTTTTTTTCACTTTTGCCATGGTTCAATATCCTCCAAGGGAGGCTAGAAGCTGGCACCACTCGATCGGCTCTGCTACATTGCAGCGATCATCAGATCGCTGCCATGCAGCAGAAAATCAGGTGTGCTGTGAGCGCCGACCACAGGGGGGTGCTCACAGCTACTGGCGATCAGTAACCATAGAGGTCTCAAGGACCTCTATGGTTACCTTCCTGATGTATCGCCGACCCCCGATCATGTGACGGGGGTCGGCGATGACGTCATTTCCGGCCGCCCGGCCGGATGCGGTAGTTAAATGCCGCTGTCTGCATTTCACAGCGGCATTTAACAGGTTAATAGCGGCGGGTGAATAGCGATTTCACCCGCCGCTATTGCGCGCACATGTCAGCTGTACAAAACAGCTGACATGTCGTGACTTTGATGTGCGCTCACCGCCGGAGCGCACATCAAAGCAGGGGACCTGACATGCGCAGTACATGTACGGCGCATGTCGCGAAAGGGTTAAATGTTGTGCCTTTTTCATATTAATTTATTCATAATCTTGCCTGAAGATGGAGCCTCTGTGCTCTGAAAGCTTGCAAACATATATAATTTTCTGGTTAGCCAATAAAGGTATCACTCCGAGAATACTTTTGTCATCATTGGGCAGAAAAGTATTCACCTCAATTTTTCTGGCTAACACGGTACCACAATATAATTTGTCATTGTACACTATACACTGAAATTTGTTCCCAGCTTTTATGTTAATCACTGAACAAATATTTAGTTATAAAGCAGTTATCAGAAATTAAGGTTATATATCTGTGGGGCATGGAGTCAGCTAACATCTGACACCTGCGGACAGATATTCTAGCCCTAACTGACTGCACTACATTCCACACTTCTTTTGCATTCTTTTGAAACCAGCTGTCATGTGCCAGAAAACGTGCAGGCTCAGTGCTGGAGCCCGCACGGAATGCAGACACACCATCTATGATGTATGCATATGTCACGGGTCGTGAAGGGGTTAAAGATGGGCCATAATTGACACCTGTTTCTTCACAGAATTAATAACCTCAGTAACTGAACTCCGCACTGCTATTAATTAGAACACCCCACTTTTTTAAAAAATGTATGCATCTTTACTCAATATTACAGTACCTTATCATGAGATGCATCCAGATCCGATTTCAGCTGCTCATGGTGCCCTTTCCAGTTCTGGCATTCCTCCCGAGCTTGCCTTAATGCATACTTCAGCTCTTCTATTTGACTCACCTAGAAAATTCACATAATACATTTTATTTAAATATGTCCAGAAGGTAACATGTAAAGCCATTTAAAGAAAAAGAAACAAAAACACAAGATACATTGAATATAATCAGAAGAAAGTATTTTTACATTCCTTATTTCCACTTAACGCATAATTCACATCAAGTGCATCGTTCTGTCACCATGAATCCTTCACCAGGTCAGAAATCCTATTGCTATTTTTTGAAGCAGGTCATATAGTCTGTGATCTTAGGTGGGTGATAGTGGAGGAGGTACAGTATGTGGTACAGATGCTAAACAGATTGGATCCAGTTTATTACAATGGGAATCAGATTGGATTTTCACACTGAATACAAATATCTAAATTAAACCAGAGGTTTGAATGAGTTTTTATAAAAATATAGATAAAATATGATTTTTCTACGACAATAAACGGGTTTATAATTACATAAGTGAAATAACATACATACGTTATCATATAGAAAGGATTCTCTTGATAATATGCATTATATGTTCGGTTAGATTGTGTCTTAATTGTCATCTAATATACTCAGTTGGTCAAATGTAGATATAGTCCAAGCTAAGCTAAATAAAATGAATGAACAAAGCCCGGGTCTCAGAATAACAGCATCCAAAGGTAGGTAAGGAACTTGGCTCAGTTATTGCTGTGCCTTTATATAGAATCTCTAATCATACTCTAGAGACCCCAGGGTATAAAAAGGGTCATTAAACTCATGGGGAATAACTTCTCCACAAATCAAATTTCCCGTGAAAAACGTGTGAACAGACAAATTGGAGTTTTGACTGATGCGCCCATTTCTTGTGTAAGTGCTCTGTGCTTGTGGTGGAGGGGGCTTTATCAGACTCACCTGCTCGGAGGTTTCTTTAAGCAGTTTGGAAAGAGCCTGGCACTGATCCTCCAAAGATTGCTTCACTTGCTTTAACGAAGAGATCTCGTCTTGAAGGGTCGCCATAACTAAAAGCTTTAAAATTCAGACATTCTTAGGTACATTATGTAGATGTTTTGCCTAGTCAAACAGTTTTGCAAAAATGTATCTTCAAGTAGTCCACAGAAGGGAACAAATTATAAATGTTGGTTAACTCTTGAGCCCCTCATCTGGCGATTTTCTATTTTTTTGTTTTCATTTTTGTCTCCCCCTCTTGCAATACCCGTCACTTTTTTTATTCTTCCGTTGACATAGTGATAAACACGCAATTCCGCAATGGTTATGCGGGTTTTGGGTTTTTTTGCCATTCTTTGTGCAGTAAAAGTGTCCTGGAACTATGATTCTCCAGTTTGGTATAATTGTGGCAATATCAGACGTATACCGTACATTTTTTATATTCTTGTGGATTAAAAATTTTGAACATAAATTTAAAAAAAATGGTTTTGGTTTCACCATTTTCTGAGGCCCGCTTTTTTTTGTTGTTTGCCTGCCTAGCTGGTTTAATCTATACCATTTTGGAATGCAGACAAACGTCGACGCTCAGTCACGAAAGGCTTAAAGGGCCACTGTCACCCCCCCCCAGCCGTTATAAACTAAAAGAGCCACCTTGTGCAGCAGTAATGCTGCAGTCTAACAAGGTGGCTCTTTTGGTTTTTGGTTCATTTATTACCTCAATAAAGCGTTTTAAAAATTGGCCACAAATACCAGATATTGTATCTGGAGGCGGTCCGAATCGTCCTCTATCAATCTCCCAACTGCCGTCACTCTTCTCTTCAGGGGCGATGGTCGCCGCCCCCTTCGCGCTGTTGCTTTTTAAATCCGGCGCCTGCGCTGTGCGTGCCTGCCTGGGGCCCGCACTGTGTTATTCATTATGCACAGTGCGGGGCTGGCATTCCTGGGCATGCGCACTGCGCTTGTCAGACGCTCCCCCGGTCCCCCGCCTTCCAGCATTGCCGGAATATACAGGTTTCATTGCCGACGTTTTGTACAGCCACAAAGAACAACGCTGGAAGGCGGGGGACCGGGGGAGCGTCTGACAAGCGCAGTGCGCATGCCCAGGAATGCCAGCCCCGCACTGTGCATAATGAATAACACAGTGCGGGGCGGGGATTCAGGAACAGGGTGGCCGCACTGCCCACACAGGCGCAGTCAGGCACCCTGCGTCTGAGCTGTGACTGACAATGAAGACTGCGCAGGCCCCAGGCAGGCACGCACAGCGCAGGCGCCGGATTTAAGAAGCAACAGCGCGAAGGGGGCGGCGACCATCGCCCCTGAAGAGAAGAGTGACGGCAGTTGGGAGATTGATAGAGGACGATTCGGACCGCCTCCCGGTACAATATCTGGTATGTGTGGCCAATTTTTAAAACGCTTTATTGAGGTAATAAATGGATCAAAAACTAAAAGAGCCACCTTGTTAGACTGCAGCATTACTGCTGCACAAGGTGGCTCTTTTAGTTTATAACGGCTGGGGGGGGGTGACAGTGGCCCTTTAAAGAGGTTTTTTTTTTAGAACCTGAAGAGGGAAGACCTAGCTTTTAGGTTTGGCTGTCAAAATGTTATCAGTGCATAGCCAATGGGATATGCTGCAATAACATGTACGGATAGGAGTGTCAAGAAATGTTAACCCATTAAATTAACTTCATTTGCAGAAATAGAATGGCCCCTTCAATCTATTCACCTATGAGGGGCTGGAGGTCGGATCCCCCACCAGTCAAACGATGATGGGATGACGGAACTAACCTAAGGATAGGCATCAATGTCAAGTCAACCAGAACACATTTAATTCACTAAAGGATAATATATTCTCTGTTTAACCAACAACCACATTTTATATTTTAAGCTTCAACATACATTTTAGACCTTTTACTGCTCAGGTATCCTGCACTGTGGTGCTTGATGATTATTACTATGCTCATTTTCCTCAACAGGAGTTTATACTGTCTGGCCTAGTGGTGGTAACAAGGGAACAAGATTCTGTACTAAAGAAACATCTCAACCTATACTAAGTATATAAAAAAAATACCCCGAAGCAGCCTCATTTTTTTAAGAAAAATAAGGAATGTTATAAGCAAAGGGAAAAAAAAAAAAATCACAATATCTTAACATTACACATTGTTATTCAGCTATGAATGTAGTAAGTACATACACTGACCTGTTTGTTAGTCTCATCCAGTCCATTGAGAAGATCTTGTTTCTCCTGTTTGTGCTTAAGAATCAGATTTTCAATCTGTTATAAGAAAAACAATAACACAAGTAACATCCAAATACAGCGTTGTGAGCCCTCATATTGTCACTTTTGTTTTTACTTTAATAGTAAGTTTTAAAAATGTAACAGACATAAAAACGACCACCATCTTACAGGGGGCACATGGGATATAGGACTATGATTGAAGCAGAGGCAGAGACCCTTACACTTATTGGGATGCTTGCTATAGTTTTGAAACGTTAATGTTTTAACAGTAGGAGATTATTACTCACGGGCTAATAAACGTGCTGTAGTCCTCCATATTCATAAGCTCTGTATAACCACGCCCTCACCGACTGGAAGCTTTCTGCCTATGCACAGTGTACACAGAGCTGCCAATCAGTGGTGTGGGAGGGGTTTTACAGAGCTGAGTATTCAGAGAACTCTAAACCTGAAGCAGATAAAATATGGATTTGATCTAAACTACAGCAGGCAGCCCAGTATGTGACAACACAGGAATCGCGGTCACTGTCCTAACCTCATGCTGCTCTCAGACGGGGCAGCAAAACCCTGTTGAAAGATTACTTTTCACTGGGAAAATGTAATGAAATATAAACACAATCCATCAGGCATGGCAAGGACACGGAGCTTTGTGACACCCTTCTCTAGCATTTTTTAATCCCTTCTCGACCTTGGACGTTCATACGTCCAGATTGTTGGTATCTACCAACCTTGGACGTATGGGTAAGTCATATCTTCAATGCGGCACCGCAACTGCAGTCGTGGTGATCGCATTAAGGTGCCTGCTGATTCTCACAGCAGGGCACCAGGAGACACCCCCCCTGCAATTATGATGAAATGGCCTGAAATACTCATGTGCAGCCTATGATCGGTGCTGTAACAGCGCTCATCATAGGCTGGAGCCTAGAAACGCCAGCGTCACCAGGGCCGGGTCTGATTAGTGCGATCGGACAATGACGTCGCCCGCACCAGAGTGCACAGAGGCGATCTGACCTCAGAATGACTGCCCTGTACTTCCTCATTCTAGCTACGGACGTGTGTAGGGCGGTCATACTGTTCTGTTGCGCTGTGCTAGGCCTTCGGGTGCCACAGACTTCTGGAAGTCTGTGCCATCACTGCTGGTGTTGTTGTTGCTGCTGTCCCCGATCTTTCCTAATTCACCCCAATTCAGCGCTCCCCCCTTTTTACCTCCTCTCCCTAACCCCCTCCTCACTCCCCCTTCTGTTGCCGAACACTGATCAGTACTTGATCGCTTTTAGATTTTTGGCAGTTTTTTTGTTTTTGTTTGGACATCTTGCAGCCACTGAGGGGTATCTGTGTACTTAGGAGAAATTTCACAACAGTTTTTGGGATCCATTTTCTCCTGTTACTACTGTGAAAATAACATCTTTGTGAACAAAAATGTGATTTTATTTTTTTTATGTGACAAGTTAATTTTTTCCTTCCACATTGCTTCAGTTCCTGTGCAGCACCTAAAGGGCTAATAAACTTATTGAATGTGGTTTTGAGTACCTTGAGGGGTACAGTTTTTAGAATGGTGTCACTTTTGGGTATTTTCTGTCATAGGCCCTTCAAAGTCACTTCAAATGTGAGGTGGTCCCTAAAAATAACGGTTTTGTAAACTTTGTTGGAAAATGAGAAATCGCTGGTCAAATTTTAACCTTCACAACTTCCTAACGAAAAAAAATTATGTTTCCAAAATTGTGCTGATGTAAGGCTACGTTCACATTTGCGGTGTGCGCCGCAGCGTCGCCGCCGCAACGCACAGCGCAAATGTGAACACATGCACAACGCTGCTTTTTGCGCCGCATGCGTCCTTTTTTCCATTGATTTTGGACGCAGCAAAAATGCAACTTGCTGCGTCCTCTGCGCCCCGACGCGGGCGCCGCAGGGACGCATGCGGCGCAAAAAGCAAGTGCACCGCATGTCCATGCGTCCCCATGTTAAATATAGGGGCGCATGATGCATGCGGCGCCGCTGCGGCGCCCGACGCTGCGTCGCTAGCCGCAAATGTGAACGTAGCCTAAAGTAGACATGTGGGAAATGTTATTTATTAACTATTGCGTGTGACATAACTCTCTGGTTTAAGGGCATAAAAACAAAGTTTGAAAATTGTGACATTTTAAAAAATGTTGCCAAATTTCCGATTTTTTCACAAATAAATGCAAATTTTACTATTAACATGAAGTACAATAGGTCATGAAAAAATAAAACATCTCTCAGAAACAGTTGGATCCATTAAAGCGTTCCAGAGTTATTACTTCATAAAATGACACTGGTCAGAATTGTAAAATTTGACCTGGTTAAGACAGGTGAAAACTGGCTTGGGGCATGAAGGGGTTAACCCATGCACAGTCACCATTTTTTAAGTTGGGTACCTTGCTTTTAGAGAACTGCAGGTCATGTTCCAGTCGCTCTCGGTCCTGTTGCCAGGTTTCTTGCTGCTGGACCTTTTCTCGCTCTACTGAGTGGAGTTGGTTCTGGATTTTCTCTATAGTTGCTGTAACCTCGTCCTTCTGTCGGGCCGTCTCTCGCAGCCTGTCTTCTAACCGCTGGACGACCTCCTGGTGAACATCATTCTGTGCCTTTAGATCCGATACTGTACAATTCAGCTGCCGTATTTCACTATGGGTTTTGGTAGTCTGGAGAATAATAACACATCATGTATAAGGCTTGATAAACCCGACATTACAAGATCCATTGCACTAGAACCGGAGATAATGAGAAAGAAGTACACATATAAATATATCTATATGCCTCAATTCACCAAGCCAGCACGGTTCTCTCCGGACTTGATAACATGACGTGTTGGAGGCAGACGCTTTTGATTCGTAAAGAGGAGCATGTCCCTTAATGAATACAGTACATCTGAAAGGATGCATGCGCCTCGCCAAAAATCTTACTCCAGACCCTGCAATAAAATGTCTCATAAGGTATGCCGCAGCTCGTCATGAGCTAGATGAGCGGTGGCATCATGCCCTCGTTCCACTAGACCTCTGCACATTTTGCTATTGGTGGGCGAAACTGGTATAAAAAAAAGACACAAAAGTTTTGCACAATGTAGCGATTTACATAAAAATTCCGGTGGAATCGCTTTGATGAATCGAGGCCTGAGTGTTGAAAACTACAAATACATAATTTTATGAGGCACTAAATTAATAACGCTACATCAGTATGAGGATTTGGGGCGCATCTTCAGTTATGGAGCACATGTCCAAGAGGTTACAATTAATGTGCCAAATTGCAAATGTTCATGGTTACACAGGTTGGCCAATAGCAACGTATCACCCATCCAGTGGTAGGTAGTGGTTGTTATGGTGGGCCTTCCAACCCCTATAAGGTCCTTTTCCTTCTCCACTAATTGTCCTCTGCAGTTTTGCACAGACTTTCTCCACTGTCCAGCTTTACCTCTTGCTGGCTAAGTGTATCATAATTTGCTGAGCTAGGTATAAAGTCTACAAGGTAAACTACAAGTACCACATGCCAGCTAATAGTCAACTAAAATGCAGTAGGATAGAAGAAATCTATAAATATCATATATAAAGGAGTTTGTACACTGATTACAATTAATTTTTGGCACTGAAATCAGCATGAAATAAGCTTGAATTCTTCCTCTCAATGTTTTTAATAAAAATCCCCACTGTAGTTCACGTGGAGGCAATATGAAATTTGCTTGGTTTAAAAAAAAATTAAAAATTGACATGTCTATTGTCCAGAGGGTCCCTGCACAGAAACCAGGGCAGGTAGCTGTAGCTGGTCCCTCGGTGGTTGGCACTGTTGCTTTGCAGCGCTGGGATACAACATCTGATAGGAGTTTGTATGTTCTCCCTGTGTTTGCCAGGGTTTCCTCCCACACTCCAAAGACATACTGATAAGGAATCTAGACTGTAAAGGCCCCGTCACACATAGCGAGATCGCTAGCGAGATCGCTGCTGAGTCACAAGTTTTGTGACGCAACAGCGACCTCAGTAGCGATCTCGCTATGTGTGACACGTACCAGCGATCAGGCCCCTGCTGCGAGATCGCTGGTCGTGTCAGAATGGCCTGGACCTTTTTTTGGTCGTTGAGGTCCCGCTGACATCGCTGAATCGGTGTGTGTGACACCGATCCAGCGATGTCTTCACTGGTAACCAGGGTAAACATCGGGTTACTAAGCGCAGGGCCGCGCTTAGTAACCCGATGTTTACCCTGGTTACCAGCGTAAATGTAAAAAAAAACAAACAGTACATACTCACCATCTGTTGCCCGTCAGGTCCCTTGCCGTCTGCTTCCTGCTCTGACTGCTGCCGTAAAGTGAGAGCACAGCAGTGACGTCACCGCTGCGCTCTGCTCTCACTGTACGGCGGCTCAGTCAGAGCAGGAAGCAGACACCAAGGGACCTGACGGGCAACAGATGGTGAGTATGTACTGTTTGGTTTTTTTTACATTTACGCTGGTAACCAGGGTAAACATCGGGTTACTAAGCACGGCCCTGCGCTTAGTAACCCGATGTTTACCCTGGTTACCCGGTTGCTGCAGGGGGACTTCGGCATCGTTGAAGACAGTTTCAACGATGCCGAAGTCGTTCCCCTGATCGTTGGTCGCTGGAGAGAGCCGTCTGTGTGACAGCTCCCCAGCGACCACACAGCGACGCTGCAGCGATCAGCATCGTTGTCTGTATCGCTGCAGCGTCGCTGTGTGAGACGGGGCCTTAAGGCCATGTGCACACGTTCAGTATTTTTTGTGTTTTTTTCGCGTTTTTTCGCTATAAAAACGTGATAAAAACGCTAACATATGCCTCCTATTATTTACAGTGTATTCCGCATTTTTTGTGCAAATGTTGCATTTTTTTCCGCGAAAAAAATCGCATAGCGGAAAAAAAGCAACATGTTCATTAAAAATGCGGAATTGCGGGGATTCCGCACACCTAGGAGTGCATTGATCTGCTTACTTCCCGCACGGGGCTGTGCACACCATGCGGGAAGTAAGCAGATCATGTGCGGTTGGTACCCAGGGTGGAGGAGAGGAGACTCTCCTCCACGGACTGGGCACCATGTAATTGGTCAAAAAAAAAAAGAATTAAAATAAAAAATAGTCATATACTCACCTTCGATGGCCTCCGGAGTCTTCCCGCCTCTCCGGTGCATGCTGCCGCTTCGGTTCCTATAGCTGGTGTGCGGTGAAGGACCTGCGATGACATCGCGGTCTTGTGATTGGTCGCGAGACCGGTCATGTGACCGCTCACGTGACCGCGACGTCATGGAAGGTCCTGCACACACACAGCATCTATAGGAACGGACGCCGCTGAGGAGATCCGCTGTCTGCAGGTGAGTATAAGCATTTTTTTTTATTATTTTTAAACATTTGCATAAGCAGCATCTATAGTAAAAAGTTGGTCACACTTGTCAAACACTGTTTGACAAGTGTGACCAACCTGTCATTTTTCCAAGCGATGCTACAGATCGCTTGGAAAACTTTAGCATTCTGCAAGCTAATTTCGCTTGCAAAATGCTAAAAAAACGCGAAAAAAACAGGAAAAAAAACGCATTAAAAAAAATGCGGATTTCTTGCAGAAAATTTCCGTTTTTCTTCAGGAAATTTCTGCAAGAAATCCTGACGTGTGCACATACCCTAAGCCCCAATGAAGACAGTGAAGATAATGTCTGTAAAGTGCTGCGGAATTAATGGTGCCATATAAGCAAAGCATACTAACAAGAGTAGCTACAAGAAGATTAGCCCACTTGGTATATGAATCCCTGGCAGTGCAAATTCACACTATAAATCTTGGTCAGGCTTGGATATCCTCTATGGAAGTCAGTGTTTTTTTATGCTGAAAAATCAGAATGAGTGTAAACATGTCCCTGGTAAATGCTGATTATACACACTGCACGTATCATACAAGATGTAAGAAGTGCACATACCTCTTGGAGCGACGTCTGCAGCTCAGTTTGAAGCTTTGCTTTATCTCCCTGCCATTCAGACCGGCTATGAAGGCCCTCTTTCTCCAGGACACAGAGCTTTGCCTGTAGCTGTTCTGTATGAGCGGCTGATTCATGCTTTTCATCAGTGAGCTCCCTTATTCTGGCATTCAATTCTTGAATGGTTTCATAACTCATTTCTCTCTGGGAACTCAGATCGGACACCGTGCCGGTCAATTGGAGGCTCTGGGCATTCAGCTGGCACAACTCATCCCAGTATTTCTCATTCTGAAAAGAAAGATGCTCACAGTCACATAATATATACCATTGTAGCTCTTTAGTTCTACAGTCATTCTTCTACCCTAGATCCTCCCCTAGAAATGAACCCATGTTCCTTCCCTTAACACGGCCATTCTCCTTGTGTTCCCTATTCAGCCTTAACCCCTTTTGTGGTTTTCACAGCATTGTTAGCAATCACGTAGAGTCAGAGGATCATACCGCTCCATGTTCCTACAAGACGTGGCACAGGAGGGTCCTTGCAATGTCTGGGCTCCCCCATCTCAGGGCGGAGTAGTGTGATGGCATGAACCAGCATTTTTCTTTCTGCCGACCTCTACAGTATGTGCATCCCCATTTGTAGCTCTCCACTCCACCTTACCTCCTGCTTTGACACCTGCAGTTCATGTTCCAAGCGATCTCTTTCTTTTTGCCAAGACAGCTCTTGCTGAAGTTTTAAGTCTTCCAGAGCACCGATTGCTTCCTGCAGCTTCACCAGAGCAGAGTTTTTTTCATCCCTTTGCTCAGTGAGCTCTTCTAGTTTTATGTTTAGTTTATGAATTGCCTCTTGATGTTGCGTCTTTATCCGGGACAGCTCCTCCTGGTACTCTTGGTTCTGGAAGAAAAAAAAGTTTTTAACCTTCCTGAATGTAAGAGCAAAGATGGCATTGTATGATGCGTGTTACCCCTGAGACAGATGGTTACATTCCCCACCACACTGCACTCAACTTTTTTCCTATACACTGTGTTCCAAATTATTATGCACAAAGAGTTTAGGAGTGATAATGTTAGAATTTTTTTGTTTGTCACTTAAACTCATTGATGGTGATGTGCGTCAGGGCTCTTTATATCACTGAAAGCAATTGCAGATACCTGTGCACATTAGTTTGGCAGGTGTGTCCAAATAACGGCAAGAGTACTAAAGAAGGCTGTTCCACATTATTAAGCAGCCTACATTTTTTGCCAAAATGGGAATGAAAAAGGATGTGTCGGCTGCTGAGAAGCAACAAATTGTGGAGTATTTAGGTCAAGGCATGACAACAATCAACATTGCCAAGACACTTCATCATGATCATCGCACAATCAAGAAGTATGTAGCTGATTCCCTGCAGACACGTGTGCGTGCTGATAAGGAAAAATTGAGGACTCTTTCCCAACAGGCAATTGCGTAAGGTTAAAAGAGCAGCTGCAAAAATGCCTTGTCATAGCAGCAGACAAGTTTTTGAAGCTGCTGGTGCCTCCAACGTCCCCAGAACAACAAGATGCAGGGTCCTTCAGAGGTGTGTAAGCCATCCTGTCAACCACCTCTATCCACTGCACACAAGCAGAAACGGCTCCAGTGGGCCAAACGATACATGAAGACTGACTTCCAAACTGTTTTGTTCACCGATGAGTGCCGTGCAACGCTCGATGGTCCAGATGGATGGAATGGAGGATGGCTGGTTGATGGACACCCCATGAAAACACGGCTCAGGCGCCAACAAGGAGGAGGTGGAGTAATGTTTTGGGCTGGAATCATGGGGAGAGAGATTGTCGGCCCCTTTATGATCCCTGAAGGGGTAAAGATGAACTCCATAATCTATGTGGAGTTTCTAAAACAACACTTCCTGCCATGGTTCAAGAGGAAGAACCGTGCTTTCCGCAGCAAGATCATTTTCATGCATGATAATGCACTGTCTCATGCTGCAAAAGACACATCTGCATCTCTGGCTGCTATGGGCATAAAAGAGGACAAACTTACGGTGTGGCCACCATCTTCCCCTGACCTCAACCCCATTGAGAACGTCTGGAGCATCATCAAAAGGAGTGTCTATGATGGCGGGAGGCAGTTCACATCTAAGCAACAGCTCTGGGAGGGTATTCTGTCCACATGCAAAACAATTGAAGCAGAAACCATCCAAAAAATGACAAATTCAATGGACGAGAGAGTTCAGAAGCTTCTTTCGAACAAGGGGTCATTGCAATTATACTAGAATAGTAGATGACTGGAAAATAACAATAACTGCAATTCAGATAGGTAATTTAGAGAAAATCTGAGGAAATACTATTTGCATAATAATTGGGAACACAGTGTATAGATAATTCATAAGTCCACCCAGAGCATAGATGAACTTAGAGGGGTTGTCCGATTAAAGCAAGTTATCACCTATCCATGGGGTAGGTGACAATGTGCTGATTGGACCGGCACCGATCAGCTGATCGGGACATTTTTATCCACAACAGTAAACTTTTTTCCCAGTTACAAGATGGCGTGGAAGGTCGGACGCCCAACTGTCGCGGTCATCATTCTCTACAGAACGGCTGGGAAAAGCCGAGAACTGTGCTTGGCAGCTCCATTGAGAATGAGTAGAGTACAGGTCACACATGCTCCATTCTAGCCGAGACCAAAGGTCCCCATTATGCCCATTGTTCTGGGTCCAAGGTGATGGCACATCACTGTGATAGGTCATCACATTTTAAGAAAAAAAATAAAGATTTGACTATATATTTTATAAAATATGGAGCACACCACAGTCCGTCTTACAAATAGGTGTAAACATCGTTCTAAGGATTATCTCTATCTGATATTTTGGACAGATACACAAAATATGCAACAAAATTTTGACAGACGGGGACTGAACTTTGATACTCCACCTAGTGGAAGAACTGATCTCTCAAAAGCAGTTGAGCATAAAGATTTGCAGGAGCCTGGGATGATTTAGGATCGGATGATTTAGTCTGGGATGATTTAGTGAATCCTGCTTTGAGCAGGGGTGTTGGTCCAGATGACCCCAGGAGGTCTCTTCCAACTCTTAACATTCTATGATTCTATGACCCTGATCGGGCATCCATGTCAGTACTCCAGGGCAGTGCGGACTTCCTCGGCTGGCATCCAAGTGCCAATATCCTAGACGCCTTTTGTGATTACAAGGTCTCAAGTGATGTCATGATGGGCATCACTCCATGACATCATGGGAGCTTAGTATTCACAAGAGGCACACAGGATGCTGACACTCAAGTGCCAGCAGAAAAAGTCTGCACTGCCCCAGTCTGGCTGATGTGAAACACTGGCGGTCACTGCTCAAGGGTCCTGAAATTATTTTTGTTTAATCCTACTCTCAACCCTTATTTTACAAGGTGAGGAATGCAGAATCCAGGCAGAAGTTGGATAGAGAGTGTATGCTAAGTTCGTTCCATAAATCCCATAGATTTGAATAAAGTTAGTTGCACAAAATGTAAAAAAAATAAAAATAAATAAATATAATTGGGGATTATCCAGAACTTTGAAGAAAAAAAAAAATCAGAATGTTAATAGCAGCAGTGGCCACATGGCTAGACAGCTGCATGTTTCTGTGTCCAGCAGCAATGGGAGTAGGATTTTTAATTTTTTTTTTTTTTTTTTTCATTTTATCACATTTAAAGCTGTCAATTGTTTTATGGTTGAAAACCCCCTGGAGAATCAGGTCATCCAAAACACTTGTGTAAAACAAGATCAAAATATATTCTAAGATTGATCACAATCTGCTTTTTTGATATGTGCATAATGGATGGTAAGTCTGTCTCTTAACAAGAACCTGACAAACCGAAACCATCTGCTATTTCTCACCTGCTTGTTTATGTCTTCTAGTTTTCCATGTGTTATATTTGTTTCTGTACTGAAAGCCTCCAACTGGATTCTAGATTTTGTACAATAGAAAACAAATACAAAAGTTATTCTACTCGCTCAAGTAAAACGATAATGGCACAAAATGATAATGGCACATTCAGAGATAATGACGTATATGGACAAGTCTTTCTTTATTAGTAGGTTCCCCCAATGTTATATTCTTTCAATATTGAAATGCATAAGAGAAAAGGTTTCAAAATGCTTAAGCAAGAAAGTATATTATATAAGCGAGAAAGTGTAGTATAGTGGAGTATAACTTCACTGGTTATTCTCTGATAGCACATTTTGCACTTAGGGTATGTGTCCACGTTCAGGATTGCATCAGGATTTGGTCAGGATTTTTCATCAGTATTTGTAAGCCAAAACCAGGAGTGGGTGATAAATGCAGAAGTGGTGCATATGTTTCTGTTATACTTTTCCTCTAAGGGTATGTTTCCACGGTCAGGAAACGCTGCTTGTTTGACACTGCGCAGAGCTGCAGCGTCAAACAAGCAGCGTCCAGATGTTCCAGCATAGTGGAGGGGATTTTATGAAATCCCGTCTCCACTATGCGTGGAAACCCGCACGCGGCGACCCTGCGACTCCGGACATGCTGCGCGTCTTTTCAGAACGCAGCATGTCCGTACACCTTGCGGGGACGCAGCGTCCCCGCAAGGCATATCACAGGGCCCTATGGGAGAGAGCGATCATCCCGGATGTGAAGAGTTAACACATCCGGCATGATCGCGTCCCAGAAAGGGGGCGGGGCTTAGCGCCGAGCGGCGATACCGCCGGCCATCCTGAACGTGGAAACATACCCTAATTGTTCCACTCCTGGTTTTGGCTTACAAAAGCTGATGAAAAATCCTGACCAAATCCTGATGCAATCCTGAACGTGGACACATACCCTTAGTCTTTAGTTCTCATGTATGGAGTGAATTATTACCTGTTCTTCTTATTCAGATCTTCTAGATTCACGATTTCTTGCTGAAGTCGCTCTACTTTATTCCTCAGGAAGATGTTATCATCAGACAATCTGTTGAGCTCCATCCTACATAAGATGGAATGAAGAAAGACCAATGATAACCCTCTTTCAGTAAGAAAGAAAAGGTCTTCCTACTTTACAAAAATAAAACAAACCACACAAAAACAATGCAAAAAAACCCATAAAACCTATACAACAAAAAAAGAGAGACAAAACAGGGTGCAAAGCCTCCCAGGTACAAACCAGTCCTTCAATAGAATCCCCCCCCCAAAAAAAAGGCACACCATAATACAGATGAAAAAAAAAGCGCTTTTTCAAGCAATACAAAAGTGCAAATGCAGAGCATTTAGGGCAACCAAATCATTAAGGTATTTAGCAGCAATTACATGAATTAAAAGTGTATATATATTAGTTATTTTGATATTTTTGGTAGCTTACTGGAAGCTCATTATGCCAGCTATGTCCACATAAATATTTTGCTACTGTGTTTTTATACATTTTTTTAAGTCATTTAATATATGTATTAGTTAGGTCATCATCCTATTGATGAAGAGAACAGAGGACTATCATTAGATAGAGGCTACATTCTCTCTTTCCTATACAGAACACTGACCTGCATCTTCCATCTCCGAGAGAAGCAGGGGGCACTGTGTGGCTGGCCCTGTTGTAGGGGGCACGGTGTGGCTAGCCCTGTTGTAGGGGGCACGGAGTGGCTGGCCCTGTTGTAGGGGGCATGGTGTGGCTGGCCCTGTTGTAGGGGGCACAGAGTGGCTGGCCCTGTGATTAGGGGGCACGGAGTGGCTGGTTCTGTTGTAGGGGGTGCGGTGTGGCTGACCCTGTAGTAGGGGGCACGGTGTGGCTGGCCCTGTTGTAGGGGGCACAGTCTGGTTGCATGAGTTCCAATTGATTAAACTGAAGAAGCCAACTAAGGCTTCTTTCACACTTCAGTTGCTTGGCGTCAGTCTGCTCCGACATAGTGACGGATCCATCACAATTGTTGAGAAAACTGTTCTAACGGATCCGTTTTTTTTGACGGATCAGTTACTTGGGGGTTGTCTGGGAAAAGTATCTACTTTTTGGAGCATGCGCAATTGAAACGGATTGGGGCGACGGATCCGCCGAAATGACGGTCGCGACGGATCCGTCGCCCATAGGCGGCCATTCTATGGAATGGCGGACGCAACGGATCCATCACGAACTGCCATTTTGGCGCAGACAAAAAACGTTATAATGTCAGTCTATGTCTAGATGACGTCCGCCAAAAAAAGTCGCATGGCGGATGGAACGGACGACCATCCGCCACAATCCGTCGCTAATGCAAGTCTATGGGAAAATAGCGGATCCGCCAAAAAAAAAATGGCGGATCCGCTATTTGATGAAAACGGCGGATTCAAACGGACGCCAAAAGACTGAAGTGTCAAAGAGGCCTAAGCAAAAAATATTTACTATAATTGTACATGTTATGCACTTGCTGCAGAATTTTCCACACTGATTTGCATGTAGAAAATCCACAGTGTAATATAGCACAAATCTTATCTACATGTTGTGGAAATTTTCTTTGCAGAAAAAAAAAATCTGCAGCATGTTCATGCTTTGTGTGGAATTCATCCCACCGCAATGCAGATAACTCAGAGAAATCCACAACAAAATCCACGTCACAAATTTGGATATTGCAACAGAGTTGTTATTAAAAAATTCAAAGCACATCTGCCACTTGTGCATTTACCCTAAAGGTGTATTCCCATCTGAGACCAGCATCTCCACAGGATACACAAGTAAATGACAGACTTAGCACTCCAAAAAGGAGCAGTCAAGGTGGCTTATATGCCAGAAATATCTTAGATGGTAATACTGGGGTAACTGGGTGCAATCTGAATATGTTGCAGACAAGTAAAGGTTGTATGCCCCTTATCTAGTGGATGGGGTGGTCAGGTACAGCTTGCGATGTCACTACTGACTCAATCAGGCTAAGTGGATATTAATTTGAATAAGAAGTGTAATTGTGCAATCAAAATACTCGTCAGTCACCTTAAAAAAAATGAATACATTGAAACTAATCCTCTCATGCAAGATATAAGTGGACAGGTGTAGTAGTTATTTACATAGGCCTCTCCATGTACTGACCTCTTTAGGTGTATTTCCTTACCAATGGACAAGAAACCTTACTCCACATCTTTGGTTCTCCAGATAAGGAGGACCATATTCAGTAGTAAAGGAAGCACTACAAAGCTCACGTAGTGAGCCTTACATGTTGTGGTGTTGTGCACTCTTTTTTTAGCTTTATATTTAGAAGGATTTATTCATGTTCAAACCATCCGGAAATCCTTTTATAAATACGACAATTAAATATTGTTACAATATGCCATTAGTGGTTGATGGATTAGTGTTTGGCTCGTAGGCACCCTACCAATTTAGAGGACAGAGAAATTGTTTGACTTTTGTTCAAAGTTTTTTTTTAATGCACGATTTTGTTTTAAAGTGAATCTGCCCTCCTAAGCCATCTTTATGGCATGCAAGTCATAGGAAACTAAATAAAATGATATCTTGATATGCATGATCCAATAACTTATTCTAGAGAAATCCACTTTTTATTTTTAAAATATGTAAGGCTAGGTTCACACTGCGTTACAGCAGCCCGTTCAACACATGTTAAGCGGGCTGCTGCAACGCAAGTGCTGACTTTGGCAGCACACTAGTGCAGATAGAGCATCTGCTAGCTCTATCTGCGCTAGCAGTGACGGACCCGGAAACGCTGCAGCCCGCGTCTCCGGGTCCGTCACTCATTGATGGCACATCCCTAGCGCACGCCCATTGTGGGCGTGCGCTAGCGATGCGTCCGACATTGCAGTCAATGGCGGCCGTAACGGACTACGTTACACCGTGTTTATGCCGCGGTGTAACGTAGTCCGTCTAACGGACGCCACTAACGCAATGTGAACCCAGCCTAAATGAGCTGTTAAGATCTATGGCCTGGACACTCCTCTAAAATAATCTCTGGAGGCAGATTATCTGGGAGATAAAAGAGAGAGTTACCAGTGTGAGACATGTAGATCAGGACAGCAGAGAGACCGTCATTACATATCTCACACTGGTAACTGCCCCTTTCATCTAAAATAATCTCTGGAGACAGATTCTCTGGGAGATCTGTGTCTGGTCTATAGATCTTACCAGCTCATTTACATATTTAAAAAAAACATTGATTTCTCTGGAACCATACATTGGATAGCAGATCTGAAGGTTTAGTTTTATTCAACTTTATGATGTGTGCGCCCATATAGACGGCTTAAGGGGGCTGAGTCTACTACCTGATTCCCTTTAAGAAATGTTAAGAATAAAGCATTTTGTTTTTACATTATGGCTGAAAGCACACCAAAGATGTATTTTCTTTCTGTTTTGACTGTGAGACCAATAGAAAAAGGAACTAACCATGAATTCATCCATACTTGCAGCACATGTTGTATATTTGCGATATTCACTTTAATAAAGCTCTGAACATTCATTATTAGTTGTTGCTGCTGGGTCCAACCTTTTTAGAAGTCAGATTTCTTAGTGATCTATTCAGAATGTATGCTAGCAGCACAGGTAAATCATGATAAAAACATAGTTTGCTGTTATTTTAGCTTGAGAAGACCCGATAAAATAATGCTATACATTTACATTTTTTTCAAATAGTTATAACATTCCTTGATAAATCCTGACTGTTGACTGAAAAACTAAAATATAAAGTTATCTTTTGATATTCACAAATTCACAATGAATATACAGTGA
Organism: Ranitomeya variabilis; assembly: GCF_051348905.1. Taxonomy (NCBI): domain Eukaryota; kingdom Metazoa; phylum Chordata; class Amphibia; order Anura; family Dendrobatidae; genus Ranitomeya; species Ranitomeya variabilis. The sequence continues at coordinate 116,120,153 of NC_135233.1, forward strand.
AACTCCAAATGTAATTGCCATTTCAGGTCCCTGTGTCTGTTTCTGTCTCTCTAGCTCTTTCTTCCTTCCTCCTCCCTTCCTTACCTCTCCATAGACTTATGAGCACAACTGCCAGCTTATCCTTCGGTGAACCTATACATTGGCTTCTCTGAGGACAGATTTTTTTATGAACTAATTGGGAACATATTACTATTCCACGAGAAGAAAAGATATATTACAAAGTTTGTTATTTTCATCTGTACTTGAGTTATGTAAGAAAATAATCTCTAAGTGCTTATTACTGACATTGATGTTCCGAGTATGAACCGCGATGTCCAGACCATCTCTTGACGGGAACTGAAAAGCATATATGACTAGGAGGACGTCAGGAGACCTGCAGCCAGTGCAGACATCCTGGTCCATACTCAGACTGTGTAACCAACCTTACTGCATGATGGATATTGACTCCCACAACTAAAGAACATAAACCTAACAAAAAAGGATTGGCATCATAGATTATGTAAGTACATGCATGTATAACTAATAATAAATCGATTAATATTAAAAGTAAAATAATTACTTTAAATCTATGTTGTTAGTAAGATTAAAAGTGCACAACAGAAAAGGGGGGATGCCTTATAGTAAATTATCATAATCACACTACTGGTTGTATCTAAAGAAGAAAATACTCAAGGCAAAATACATAGGCAATACATAACAAATACAAACAAATATATTTCTTGGAGTGGTCAGTGGTGCAGTTAGTAAAGTGTGAGAAGCTCTTTGCATTTCATTGAAAGCCAAGCGAAAAAAAAAAATCCCATTAGTCTAACCTGTCATCTTGACAAGCAGAAGTCTGTTGTTCTAGTCTTCGTACCAAGTCTTCCAGTTCGAACAACCTGTCTTTCACATAGCTCTTCTCAGTCTCCACTTCTTCCTTGGCTTCCTGGACTTGCTTGGTTGCCCATTCTTCCATTTGTTGGCCTCTACTCACAGTGTCTCCTATTTGACTCTGCAGTTCTCTTATTTCCTCTTCACTGCTCCTCAGATGTTGGAGTAACATAGCATTTTTGGCTACAAGATCTTCTACTGTGACAATTTCTGTCTGGGACTCGCACATATTTTTAAGCATGTTATTTCCAGCAAAATCTTGCTGGGCTGCCATAACTTCTTCCTCTGCGCTCATTAATTTCAGCTTGTAATCCAAGTCCCCATTGCCAGCTAACCCTGCCACCTGTGTCTGCAGATTTTTCTTCTCGGTATCAGGCAATTGAAGCATTGATTCCAACGTCTGCACACGTTCTCGGCTTTCCTGCAACTGAGAAATTAATTCTTTTGCCATGCCCTCAGAAAGCAGGCATTTGTCTGCCCTAGTTTCCAACAAGCTGCTTAGATGTGCTTTTTCTTCAAATCTTTCTCGTTCTTTCATAAGGGTCTGTTGAGTCTTTGTCTGCTCTCTCGGAGAGGTTACCAAGCCCTCTCGTAGCTTTATCAATGTGTTCTCCTCTGCCTCATTTAAAGGATGTCCTTCAGCCATGTTTAGAGAAAGATAATCCTGCCCGTCTTGACTAAGGGAGCTATGGTTATGCCTCTTGTGCCTTTCTACGAGATGTTCATTTGAAGGGTTGCTATCCGTGCCCCCATTAATTAATGGCGGATTTTCCTGAAAATTGTGTACATCACATACGAGTTCCCCTGTACCTGCTCTATCATTCGCGGACAGCAGGGGCTGCACCTGCAGGTTTACATCAGCTACAGTCACCTCGACACAAGGATCACAATGTCCTTTCTCTGCCAACCGTTGCCGATTTCTCATAAGGATGCAAGAATTTTTGGCTTTTACCAACAAGGTGTTTAAACCCTCAATTTCCAGGTTGAGCCCCTTAATGTGATCTCTATAGTGGGTTTCTAGTCTTTCCTTCTCAACAGCAAATGATTTACAAATTTCAGCTTGGTCCTCATTGTGTTCTTCCACCAGTCTTAGCTGATCTTTTTTCCATTGTGCCATTAGGGTCTTCTCCTTTCCTTCCCACTGGTTTAGCTCAGTGATGTGGTCTTGGATTAATGCATTCTTCTCAGAGTCGTACTTGCTCCGGTACTCGTTTTTCTCGCTGAGGTGCTGCTGCATTAAATACTGGCAATGTTCTGTATATTTTGCTTCAATCTGTGCCAACTTCTCAATAACTTCATCTTCTGTCTCCTCCCTATAGATAAATGGACGTTCACCCGAATTAAACAAAATTATGCATTTGTTTCACAGAAACCTGCCTAAATGCCTGGCATACATCAGAAAAGTAATACAAGTAAAATAAATCTTCTTCGGCCCAACCATTTAAGTTATAAACTACCCCATGGATTGTTATTTATGCAAGCATTAGTATTACCAGGAAAAAAGGTGTCTTTTTGATATATGTTTGTTCAGGATACGGCATAACCTGCAATGGGAGTTGCATGCTACCGCAGGCACATACATGGTGTGAACATAGCCTTATGCCAACCAGGTGGCCGTAATGCGGCTGACATAAGGCATCCTATCGAAGTCCGATTCAACATCAACAAACTTGAATCATAGATCCTTATGATATGGTTAAAGTCTGTTTACATGGACAGACAGCACAGTACGACCACCGACCAGTGAACGTTACAGATTGACAGACATTTAAAAGCTTATTTACACCTGCAGAGCAAGCAAACGATGCGCACTGAGCGATCTATACGTACTATATTGCTCAATGCACATAAGCTGGCCTAGCTTTCAGAACTGCGGTACAGGACAGTGCACTGCCGAGAACAAAGATTTTTTTTTTTAGCTGTGGAAAAGATGATTTCACCGAATGAACAAGTGTTTTGCTCGTTCATCTGCAGACTGTTTACTCACCAAGATTATTGTGAAATGAGTGCTTTTATGAACGCTCATTCACGATTATCTTGCAACGTAAATGTAGCTTTAATTTAGGCCATGCAACCAGAGGTTGGTGCCAGGATGTGCTGAAATAATATGGCTGTTAAAATTACCACGCATTACAGCTATCTGAAAGAGGATCCAACAAGTAGTAAAAAATCCAGCACCAAGAGGTTGCACTCCAATAAGCTTTATTCCAAAATCTTCAATAAAAGCATGGACAACCGACAATAGAAAAATGGCATAAATAGCAGGGGTCCCAGACACCGGTTTATGCGTTTCAGGGCCAAATATGCCCCTTAGTCATAACCATGCTTTTAATGAAGATTTTGGAATAAAGCTTATTGGAGTGCAACCTACTGGTGCTGGATTTTTTTTTCTACTTGTTGGATTTTCCTGGGATGGCAGCCATGCACAGAGTGGACAGGTGAGCTGAAAAAATACTTTTTTTATTTACTTATCTGAAAGAGGCCTTATGCTCGTCATACATAACAGATAGTCGTCTGGCCGGACATTTATTGCTCCCCACTCCACCATACACATGCATGTTTGGCTCAGAAAAACATTCATACAGTTAAGTCCATATATATTTGGACAGAGACAACATTTTTCTAATTTTGGTTATAGACATTACCACAATGAATTTTAAACAAAACAATTCAGGAGCAGTTGAAGTTCAGATTTTCAGCTTTCATTTGAGGGTATCACATTAAAATTGGATGAAGGGTTTAGGAGTTTCAGCTCCTTAACATGTGCCACCCCGTTTTTAAAGGGACCAAAAGTAATTGGACAATTGACTCCAAGGCTATTTCATGGACAGGTGTGAGCAATCCCTTCGTTATGTCGTTCTCAATTAAGCAGATAAAAGGCCTGGAATTGATTTGAGGTGTGGTGCTTGCATTTGGAAGGTTTTAATGTGGATACCCTGAAATAAAAGCTGAAAGTCAGAACTTCAACTGCATCTGAAGTGTTTTGTTTAAAATGCATTGTGGTAATGTCTATAACCAAAATTAGAAAAATGTTGTCTCTGTCCAAATATATATGGACATAACTGTATGTTTTCAATAAGAAGGGTGGAGAAAGACCATGCCAGAGATCTTTGGCGGCGGCTTATCTCCCCTGAGAATAAAATGATATGGCAATTATCCAGCTGCCAGATTCTTATCCCCTCTGAAAAATTGCCAGAATTTGTCAAAAGCTCTGGTAGACCCAAACACACATCAGATGCTTGCCTTTCATCCAATGTGTACATGGGCTATTAATTCATTTCTTGCACAGACCGTGTAAAGATTTTACAGGATCTGGAACATTTTCTCAAACTGTTTTAATGGATAAATATATACAGAAACTATATGTAGAAATAAAAGAAAAAAATTTGGTTGTCAGACAACTTTCTTGGAATTTGTATGTTTTTTGTTATCTTCCTGGTGTATGCCATTTTCCTTGGTATTTTGTTAGACCACTTAAACAGTTTTGAAGTAAAATTATCTGGACAAATAACAATAGAGGAGACATTCCAAAAGGAGCATGGGATATAGAAAAGCACGACATTCAGGCAGTGCAAAGCCTTAGTATTTTACTGTAAGCATTTAGTAATGGACAGAGAGTAGCATAAGACACATAGAATATCATTCCTGAACATTGTGCAAATTGTACCCGATGTCTCTGTATACAAATGCCAGCCTGGTGGTTTCTGGGCGCCTGAGCTGCAGCACTGCCAGATCTGCTGGCTGCATTTCACGCCATGAGTTCACTTCTGGCAGGAGACACAGTGGATATATAATGGGAGATACACTTTAAAAGGGAATACATTTAGGGGATTTACCCCTATAATATACTCGCAGTGCTTATTCAGGCTCCTAATAATGTTTTTAATGATGCCTTTATTACAACTTTTACTTCAAAGTGTGTAAAAACAATGTTTCCTCCTGCAGTGTGGGTACCTGGACTAGTCCAGGAGCACCGTCCCTTGTCCCTGCAGTTCGCTGGTATAACAGCCCAGTTGATAAACAGCAGCTGAATTGACAAAAGAGCATGTGAAGGGAGGACAAGATGGACGCTGCTGTGGGCGTGAAGCCACAGAACTGCAGTGATGACGCTCCACGACTAGTCTGGATACCAGCGTGACAGGATTAAACATTTACATACATGCACTCACTCCTGTGGCTAGACCTGTTCATCAGCCTTCTACAAATAAAAGTCAGCTTTCTCATGTGCAATTTTTTTCTTAATTGGAGGATATTGATGGACAGATCTGGCTACATGCTCCTCCATCAGCAGCTATTATGAGAACAAGAGCTCTGTGCAGTCTGTGATAAAGGCGACACTAATAAGTGCAGAAATTGAACCTGTAAGACATATATAATAGAAAGTGTCAAAAAATTACTGTCTAACTGACTGACGGCTGTGCACGGATGCCCTGCAGAGCTTGCGGTCAGTCCCAGAGTGTGCGTGCAGCTGTTGTGCACAGTGCTGTGATCAGTGACTGCAGCAGCGCCAGCATGTCTGCATCAATGAAAACCGGCAGCTCCCGGGAGAAGATAAATTACTTTTCTCCCTGTAGCTCTGCTTTCATTACAGCAGCCGGGCACATTTCTAATGCTATTAACCTGCAAATTAACCCAATACATGCAAGTTAATAGAGTTCCCTTTAAGGCCCCACACACTAACCGTCTAATCTACTGTACACGGGAGCCTCCAGACTCTTACCCGACAGATGATATTGGGGGGAGAGAAGGATCCGACCTTATGAATTTCAACAGCCAATCGTTTTGTCCTCCGTGACAAAAGTCACTGACCAGACTGCACTATTCTTGTGTATGGGAAAGTTAGGAGAGAGGGCTTTTAACCAAAAGCCATCTAATGCGTATGAGGGTCTTTACAGGGTAGCTACCTTTTGCGTTCACTAGAGGGACAGTTGTCATCCTTCTGGAGAGAAGCATACTTGTTCCTCAGAATGCAACAAACTTAATTACCTTATTGTTTTGACTAGAAGATGCACTTTTTAGCATGGAAAAAAAGCGTTCATTTTGTAATCCGGGGGCAGCTTCCTATGATCTAGGACACAGCATCCTTCCCAAGCATATGTATTGGTACAGTTCTCTTTCCTTTAGCCAGACACTGATCTGTCTGATCGGTGCAGGGCAAGAAAGCAAGCTAGCAGGACCTACACATCACTAAAGCTGCAAGAATGCTGCAGGTCATGACTTGATAGAATTTTCAGATCATATGATCAGTGTGTGTGTGTGTGTGTGTGTGTGTGTGTGTGTGTGTGTGTGTGTGTGTGTGTGTTACAGCTATGTACGTACGTATGTACGTAAATACATACATACGTACACAGCTCTAACACACACACTCTGATCATATGATCTGAAAAGTCCATGTGTATTAGCGCTGTGGATTATGTCTATGTGTATTATGAATGTGTAGTGTGTGTGTGTGTGTGTGTGTGTGTGTGTGTGTGTGTGTGTGTGTGTGTGTGTGTGTGTGTGTGTGTGTGTGTGTGTGTGTGTGTGTGTTAGAGCCATGCATGTATGCATGTATGGATGGATGGATGGATGGATGCATTTACATGTGTGCACTGCAGAGCATGTACATGATGTGCGTGCTGTAAAGCTATATGTGTACAATATACATGCGGCAGAGAATCACTAAACAATAGATCTACTACCTCTTTATATACTACTACTAGTTCATTACAATTAGTAATATTGACCCCTCCAATTCTTTACATCTGCAGGGATGTTTTAATTAGTATTTTCCTATATTCTGTTGTCTAAACCTAGGGTGCATCTTAAAGTGAGGTGTGTCATAGTCTGAAACTACAGTATATAGAATATATGGGAATGTCAGCAATAATAAAAATATAAATGTATCCAGAAACAGGTTATTAACTTGGATTTATCACCACTCCAGATATATCCAATTTAATAAATACTTGTATTTTCAATTAAATAAACCTGGAGCATCTCTTCTGAGCCCATGTTGTCTAGTTACTCTAACTCTGCCTCGAAATTCATGAACAAGTTCACAGCTGTGTGCTACTATTCTGTTGTCAAAGGGGTGTATCCCTGCACAGTCTGACCGATACCTGGGCAGAAATATCATTGGTGCGACCTGTGCAGTCCCACATGGGCCAAGAGGCAAGGTGGAATTTTGCACTATGATGAGCTATTAAAGTGAAAAGAGCCCATACACTGTTCTTGCACACGGGCCCTTTTCGGTCTGTATCCGACAGGGATCAATGCCATTGCTTTTGAGTGTCAGACTGTGTAGGGACACCCCCTCACTGGGTAACACGCAGTTATCAATTTATTCATTCATTTCTAAGAGAAATAAACAGAGGAACGGCACATTCAAGAGATAAAAGAATATATTTTTTTCATTATGAATACAAGTATTTAGTAAGATACACAGGACTGATGATAGATCCATTTTAAGACGAGGTAAGCAAACAATTAAAAGAAACTGAAGCAAATATGTTAGCAAATGTTAAAATTTTAATATGGATCTAATATGTAAAAATATATGACATCTTCAGAAAATATGGGGTGTTCTTTGTTAATATAGCTAGAAGGAAGCTCAATAAAACCTGTGAGAAGTGACCAGCACCAGTGGTAAGGCACAGCAGAATTCTCCTGACAGAGGGAAAAGACATAGGACATGGACTACGTTCTCTGACAGTGAACCAGCTGTGCATTTTATATAAGAAGTGGTGAATATATATCTCAAAACCTCTCGTACATCGAGTGCAGTGTAAGTGGTTATTTATATACAGTCCCGCAATGCACATATACATACGTAAAAGTCATGTCAACGGATACAAAAAGACAAAGAACACACAGAGCCATGCATTAAGGGCAGCATTCCTGCAAGAAGATTTTCATGCGTTATTATAAAGCAGTCCTGCTGCACACAAAACAGGGAATCAAAAAACCAAATCAGCAGAAAGAAGGCTAGGTGACGCCAGCAAGTCAGAATTCATCAGCAATTGCAATCAGACAAGTCCTAAGTCTACTCTGGACTAATGTGTCTATTCTAGAATACCATAAAGTAAATATGTGATATCAGACCTCACTGACTGCAGGTCATGCTGGTGGGTCCTCGTTAGATCCTTCTCCAGCTGCTCCTTCTCCTTGGTCAGCCTCTGGGCCAGAGCGGATATTTCTGTGGCATAATATTCTTCCATGGCAGCTCGCTCCTTTTCAAATTTTTTCTCCAGTTCTTGGACGTGGCTAGATTTGGGGAGTTGTTCTCTGAGGCTGTCTATGACTTCTTGATATTTTGTATTGAGTTCCTCAAGGTCTCCCTTCTGCTCCTCTAGTTCACTGATTTCTAACTTGAGGTTCTGTTCAGTGTCTTTTCTTTCTTTTTCAAAGTTCGTTTTCGTTAATTCGAGTTCCCGCTCATAATAGTTTACCTGAAAGTTCATAATCATCTTTATCACAACTAGTGGCAATATAAAACTATATTCAAATAACAAAAGACCTGCCCGTCCCTTCCAAACAGAAAAACAGAAATCAGATGTGTACAGGTGCATGCGAAGAGTAGCCATCTCCGTACATAATTAACAAATAAAGCTGCACCATTTAGCGTGAAAACATGAAATATATGAAATTTGAATTGCATTACTGCTCTAGAAAACAGGAAAACTTGAGAATACTTAGCGCATAAATGGACCAATTCATGTATACACAGCAGCCGCGACAAGGTGATTCTCGTTGCTGGGAACCTTAGGATAGCATTCACATTAGGCAGGATCTCATCAATGAGAATTGCCTTAAAACGGCTGCTGGGCATTCATGAATTGGCCAATTTATGTGATAAGTATTCTCAATTTTTCCCATTTTCTAGAGTAGTAATGCAATTCAGATTTCACATATTTCATGTTTTCATGCTATTGCGCTACAGAGTGCTACTTTATTTGTTAGTTAAAACTACGGTATATTCAAGATGTTTTTTTTTCTCCACATGGCACGCATATCACCATGGAAGTTCTGGAGCTTCACCAGGATTTTATACTCCAAACTATAGAGGCTGTGCTGCTGATTAAATTCCTTACCTTGTTTGCAGAAATCAGTTTTGCCATTTTAGAGAAATCCATTGAAGTTGTACGATAATGATTTGCAAGTACAGTGGGTGATAAGCCAAGCCCATTAGCATCCAACTTTCATGAAGGATTTCACTAAATGGATTTTCACAAGCAAGATAATGATTTAACCAGCATTAAAGCACCTTTACAAACATTGCATTAGGATGGGGTTTAACATCTGGATTTCAGGTTGTCTTTAAAAGCTATGGACACCTTTGACATGGAAAAAAAGTAATTTTTTTGTACATGTTGCTTTTTACCTTTATTTAATAAAATTTTAATCTGTAATCTTAATTCCTTCTTTCATTCTCAGATCTCCTGATATGCAGTTTGCAGACTGGATTTTTAAGATTCAGATTTTTCTCTTATGGGTGAGCCTCTCTCAGTAATATAGGCTGGATGTGAAGTCTGCATGTGTTTATAGTGCTGCTATTTGCACTAGGTCTCATGTATCAACTCAGCTCCAGAACTGGACTGGTTTCCTCTCCAAATTCTTTTCTCATTGACTCAAGCCTGTTTTCTTTGCCCTTCAGAAAACGTTAAAATGCTTTCCCCTCTCTCCAGTGCAAATCTGTGTACAACTCTCCCTTCACTCCTGCTATCTCTAATGCTGAGAGAGGGGAGTTGTTGTGTTTAAATATACATTTCTACAGTGTTTTAGCAGCAACATGATTGAGAACATGTAGCTTAAATCCGGCATACCCAACTCCCGAAAGTGCTGACAAAACTGAAGTGCTCTCAATGCTCTGAAATACCACTTTACAACCTCATTGCTTTTAAAGTGACAAGTGTTGCATCTAACTAGGAGCCCGCTACATCGGTCACGTAAGAGGACATTGGAGGGGTTAATAGCTGTGTGAGATTGTAAAGAGAACCCGGCAGCTGATACATGCTGACTGATCTACAGACAGCATGTATCAGACAATGGCTGCATGATTTCAGTCAGGAATGTTTTCAGAGAAAAACAGAGTAAAAGCCATTGGGGTCCATGCCACACTGGAGACAAGTTGGCAAGGCAGGTCCCTCGCAGCGTCTTCCTGCCGGCTGCTCTGGAGTGAAACGTCTCTCTGAATGCGTGTATAGAAAGATCTGTCAGCCACTGGCAGCCGGCAAAGAGAAGCCAACAGGGACCTGCCTTTTTCACTAGTCTCTCATGCAGCTTCCTCCCTGGCGGCTTTTAAATTATGTAAGTTTTTCTCTGGAACACTGTACATACCTGGCTGGAATCATGCAGATTGGGCAGTATGTATCAGCCGTCAGGTTCCCTTTAAGTCTACAGTGTGAAGGCAGTTTAACAATACAGAGAACGATTCATCAAGACAGACGATTCTCTCTCCGGTCTTGATGAGAAAGTGTTTTAGAGCAGATGCTCACACCTCTTGATGAATCAGGAGAGGCGCGTAAAAGTGTACACCTCACCTAAAATCTTAGTCCAGCCCCTGCTGAATTTGAACAGCGCGAGTCGACATGCCCTGCCCCAGCTCCACCTACTTTGTCAGAGCTAAGGCCAGAATGGCGTGAACACTCAAACTCTTTTTTTTGCGCATCCTTACCCATTTTGTGCCAGAAATCTGGAGAAAATGCTTAGATAAATCGCCCCCATGAACTTTTATAAATAGAAGACTATTCTGCCTTTGTAGCGAAAATAAGGAAAAAAAAAAATCTATGCATTCGCTTGTCCTAATTTTTGATTGCATCTGGTGAATAATTAACCATTTTTATAACAGTGTATGTATAGATGAGTGCATTTTGCTTTTGCACTCACCTTGGTTTCAAGTTGTATTTTGAGGTCCTGGATTTCTTGCTGCAGTTCCTTCACTTGATGCTTTGTCAGCTCAACCTCCATGTTCATTGTGGATGACACAAGACCTAAAACAGAAATGTACAAAGATGTACACAGAGCAATAATTTTAGTTAAATCATGGCATTAATGCAACGCACAGGAGATACCCATTTTGGGAGCTTCAATTGTTATAGTAGATTTGACGATGAAGGAACCATGAAGTAAAAGCTCATTTACTGACGATAAAGTATTTTACAGCTTCACTAAAATCAATAATCTCCCCTGGAGAAGAAAGATGTAGTTGGTAAAAGGAATAAGGGAAGTAATAGAGCAAAATTTCATTTAGGCATCCATGGGCCACTCGTTATGTCATGTTAGTAACACTGTGTATCTAGCTGAAAATATATATGCAGAGACAAGCTCCTGGACTATACAGCAATGTGCCTTTTGGCAGTGGTGTACCCGGGGGGGGGGCAGCCGGGGCATGTGCCCCGGGCGCGGCCGACAGGGGGGCGCCAGCGGGCCGCCTGATAATGTGGCGGTCCAAGGAGGCTCATGGTCCTGTACTGAGCGGTCACATGGTACCGCTCATTACAGTAATGAATATGTGGCTCCACCTCCCATAGGGGTGGAGCCGCATATTCATTACTGTAATTAGCGGTAACGGTGAGCGCTCAGTACAGGAAGAAGCTGCCGGCGCCGGGGAAGCAGGGACTGCACCGCGCCAGGAGCAGGTGAGTATATCGGGGAGGGGAGCGCAGCGTGATATTCACCTGCTCCTCGTTCCGGTGCCACTCCGTCTTCAGCATTGATGCTGAGGTCAGAGGGCGCGGTGACGTAGTTAGTGCGCGCCCTCTGCCTGAACGTCAGTGCTGAAGATGGAGCGGCGGCTGGAACGAGGAGCAGGTGAATATGGAAAGTGCCGGGGGCCTGAGCGACGGAGAGGTGAGTATGTGATTTTTTTTTTTTTTTTATTGCAGCAACAGCAAATGGGGCAAGTGTCTGTATGGAGCATCTTATGGGGCCATAATGTTTGAGCAGTACTATATGGGGCAAATATCTTTATGGAGCATCTTATGGGGCCATAACGTTTGTGCAGTACTATAGGGGGCAAGTGTCTGTATAGAGCAGAGGTGTCAAACTGCATTCCTCGAGGGCCGCCAACAGGTCATGTTTTCAGGATTTCCTTAGCATTCCACAAGGTGCTGGAATCACCAAACTGATCCTTTGCCCCGGGTGCAGGAAAGGCTAGATACACCTCTGCCTTTTGGCCTTATCTGGCTGATCTGTGATAGCATACCATTTAATTAACTGTATAAATAAAATGCAGCAGACTGTGCTTTATTATAGAGAGGGATACTCCCAAAAACACAGAGCATGTGGTCTTCAGAATCTGTGCAGATAAACTCACAATATGAAATAGGAGTAGAATACACAGGAAGTCACAGGACAAGAAAGGGAAAAACTGGGCTTTAAGAACCTAAAAACAAAGGATTAAAGGGAAGTGGTCATCAGATACATGCTGCCCGAACTACAGGCAGAATGCATCAGAGCCTGGCTGTGTGATTACTACCAATTATGTTTTACTCTGAAACGCTCTGGCGTTTTAAAGTAGTGACTTTGAAAGGTCGGTCAGGGACTATAAGGATGACATGACTAGTCCCCGGCGGCCAGCTTGTCCCTGCCCTACTCCAGTTGATTAATGGGTCTCTCTTGTATGTGAGGCACTGCACAAGAGACACTCCGGGACAATGCAAGGACCAGCCCATGAAACGACCATCACTGAAGAACCTTTGTTTCAGGGAGGGAGCAGAGGCTGTGACAGTGACTGCAGTCTTTGTCCCCCCATGATGCTTTGGTTGAATATCCCAGCATGGACTGGTGATACTCAAACTTATGATCAGATAGGAAATAAGAAAAAAAAAGTAAAATAAAACACACTACTCCTTATTTGTGTCTCATCTCTTCTCCAGTCGTGATACTATAGGATAAAGACAAGAAGCCCAGCTCTTGTAATGGGTGGATATCTGATCACTGGGACCACCAATACTTATATTCTACAGAAATGTTTCACTGCTCTAGTGAGGAAAACTGTGGCTGGTACTTACCACAGGAACCTGCCGCTGAGGCACTTCTTCTAGGCTTCAAGGATATCCCCTTCTTTGCAGAGGTTTCTGTTGGGTAGAATCTTATTAATGAACTGCAGGCAATAAGCACTACTCGGTAATGGAGGTATACAAATATAGCACAGACTTACTATGGCCATCCTCAATCTTATCCTTCACCTTATGGTGCAACAGTTTGTGGTCCTTCATCTTGGCCAATAAACGAGAATACTTGCCCTCACTGAGCTGGGATCGCAGCGCTTCCAACTGAATCTGAAGCTCATCATTCCGATCACGTAATTCCTACAGGAGGAAAAAGAACGTCCATTTTGAAAACTAAAGTTTCATTACGTCAAGAACAGAACGATTATTGACTGAAAATAACTAAAATCACCAACAACAGTAACAGGAATAGCTGGTAAGCACCAGGGAAAGAAGTCGGAACTCCACTTCAAATGAAAGCGGTATTCCCACCTCCAAGTTCCTATACCAATATGTAGTAGGTGTAATAATAATAATAATAATAATAATAATAATAATAATAATAATATTATATTATTAGCAAATGCCTCCAATTACAAATGTAGAAGTTTGTCTGATTCGCTATGTCTCTTTCCTCATTTGTAGGCATCCATGGTTACGTCCACTAATAAAGGGACAGGTAGTTGCTAGCCGTTGTAAACATGGATACCTAAGGTCCTGCAATGCCTGCACATGAAAAAAAAGACATAGCAAATCAGAAGAACTGATTCTAATTGGAGGTTTTTGTTAATATTATTATTACAACTACTACATATTGAGATAGGATCTCGGAGATGGGAATACCCCTATAAGGTATGCCTCCACTGATATCAGCATTTATGTCTCCTGTCAAGTGTAAAGACCCCTCATACACAGACTAATGACGGGCTAGGCCGACCGTTAATGTGTATGGGGCCACCCCACTGTCTGCTAGTAGGGGACGTCAGTGACAGAAGGACCCGGCGTGTCATACTTCATACTGCCGATTCTGTTCTCCTGGAGATGAGACACCACCAAGTGAATCTGTGTTTTGGAGAGTTGGGGGACATAGCTGCTGGCCTAACAATCAGCCTAATCATCATTTGGCCGACAGACATCTAAAGTGTATGGGGTTTAAGTGTGACAGCGGACAACACAACAAGGAGATTAAATAGTCATCTTGCTAAGGGAACTGGATAAATTTGGAAACTTGTACAAACCCCACATTATGATCAATATAAGCTTTCATAGAGTAGTTTATTCCATTAGATGGCATTAGAAACAACTGATGTCACATTTAATCTTCTTGATGGGGGGTTTGTACCAGCAGATTTGTAAGCTCAATAGTTTTTTTGTGACTTGTTTAATTATTAATAACAATTAATATTTGATGTCTTTTTTCTAACATAGGGTCCCAATTAAAGAAGTTTTCAATGCTTAAGGTCTGTTTACATGAACAGACTGGCGGCACGACGCAACCACCGATCGGTAAAACTTTTACCTATCTACCGTCATGTAAAAGCCCGTTTACACATGAAGACCGAAGTAAGCAAAGCTGCCACAATGTTTTTCTCCTTCATTGTGTGATCGGCAGCCTGTTTATGGCAGGTTATTTGTGAAACAAACATATTTAGCATCGCTCATTCAGGAATATCCCGCAGCGCAACTGCCCCTGCTTCAGCAATCGACTAATGCAAATCCAACCTCAGTGAACATGCTGCTTAACAAAATAGAAAGGTTCATCAGCAGGGATCTCCGGGGCCGGATCCACATAGAACAAACATTGACGGCCAGAGGTCAGCAATGTTTGATTTCTGGAAATCGTTATTAAAGCTGCATTTACACTGAAAGATAATTGTGAATGAGGCTTCTTAATAACACTCGTTTCACAATGGTCTTCCAGTGTAAACAGGCTGCAAATCATTGAATGAAACTATCTTTTGTGAGGATCAAAAGGTTATCGTTCTGATCGGAGCACCGTCCCTGTGTAGACAAGACTCACACTGCCAAGAATAGTGGCAGCTTATGTGCACTGGTCGATCTATTACAGATCACATCGTTTATGATGGTCTGGCTGTGTAAACAGGCTATTAATCAACCATCAATCGGAAAAGGTCTACCGATCGCCGATCTAATTGTGCCGCTGGTCAGTCTATCACCCTTAGCTGCAAATACAAGCGATGCACATACAATTAGCATGGAGCTTCCTTGGCCTGAATCATTCTACAAAGTATGAAAATGTAGATCAGTACTGATCAGGGAAGGCGTACATTATTTCACAGGAATATTTTGCTGTAAATAGGCATGCATTAGCACTACACATAAGCAATCATCACACAGACTTCAGATGGGTTTACACACAGATTTATGACCAATCTGACCATAGATTTCTGATCATATTGTTTTTGAGAGCATAAAAAACCCTGTTTGTTGTGCTGGTGTAGAACAAAGAAAATGAGTTATTGGGGTTACAAGCCCCCCCTCTTGATCACTGCTAAGTAAAGATGAAAGTAAACCTTCCTGATTGACTTCCTATATTATTGATTAAAGCTCGCTATAGAAAGATTATAGATTGATATTGGTCTCAGGGGTCAAAAATTGGTCAGATATCTGTATATGTAAAAAAGCACCCTTAGGCTCACCTTTACCCTCTAGGTTACACAGCAGAAATAGGAGTCAGATATTTTTAATAAGAAAAAAATATTAAAAATATGAGTAAAAATAATGACATTTGCTATGGATTAGAAAGCGTTCGTGCGAAAAGTAGAAATCAGCCACATCTTTTCTCATTCAATTACATTTCGCATTTGCCAGAGGTGTATTTGTGGTGGCCATGAGAAATATACACAGGGTGCTGGAAATGCAGCAGTTGTCACGCCCTGTACTCTCAGCCAGTACAAACAGAAATGCAAGATATAGGACTGCGATTTAAAGGGAACCTGCCAGGCAAGTGATGCTGCCCAGACTGCGGACAGTAAGAATTCCCAATAAAATTTAGTACGAACATCATAAGGAATGAAGAACAACTACTCCATGTCTCAGGAATCTTAAAGACACACAGAATGATCAGAATGGGGCCAAATTGTGCAGCCAGCTGCATATGGCTGAAGCTTTGCCCACCACAGGGGCTATTCATCGCACAATACCAACTGTGTGGCCATTAGCCCACCATTGGCAGGTGTAGCTTTAGCTTGCCAATACGGATGGGCCCACCATATGTCATTGCCCTATGTAATAGGACAAGTAGAGTGTAGGAATGAATGCATGGCCTCAGGCAAGAATGGCAATTGTGTAAGCTCTTGGTCAGATAAAGCAGATCACTGAAACAAGAGTGACCTGTTGTCAGAAACAGAAGAACAGGAGTCAGGAAAAGGATGGGGTGGCGAGGGATAGTGAGGGAGGACAGGAGAGCTGCCAGTACAACGTCCCACCCTGAAGCACTTACAGCTCATCTGTGTACAATTTCAATGCTGGATTTCTCAGAAACCACTAAACTGATTTCTACAATCAGGGTATGGATCTTACCAGCATGACAACCCCTGTACATACTATCCAAGAAGTATCATGTCTCCTTGCGGAGATTGACATGCTAAGCATGCCGAGATGAGGAGACTTAAAGCCGCAATGCTCCTCTGAAGAAGCAATTTACATATTTCCCAGAGAGGAAGAGGACTAGAACTCTAGTGTCACCTATTGGAAGTAGCAATCCTAAAAGTCAATGTCGACCATTTAACGAGCCTTGTCACATGACTTAGGATAAAACCCAACCAGAATCTCAATTTGCAGACACTGTTTCGGTGTACTGCCCCTCATCGGTGCAAAGTGTCATGTGACAAGGCCCGTTAAAGGGTCGACATTGACTGTTAGGATTGCTACTTCCAATAGGTGGCACTAGAGTTCTAGTCCTCTTCTCTGAAGAGGCAATTTGCATATTCCTGTACATACTAGACATTTACATGTCATTAGATTGAGGTATAAAATCCTCATTACATATTCCCTTTAAAATAAAAAACTATACTGTATAAGTCAACAAAAATAAATAAATCCCTGTACTCACCCGACATTGTATTTCATACTGCCTGATAATCTCTGCAAATTTCTCCTCCTGTGTGAATAACTCTGCGCTATGAGGGTCGGACAGTTTCTGTTACACAAGCACATTTATATATAATGTCAGTATGTAATTACACATCTGATATAATTTACCGTACATTACTTAATTAAAATGGAATTCTGACAAAGAACAGGTTGGAGGAGGGTGTTCCCAGAGGAAAGCAGGCCCAATAAGCAATGCAAAATAAAATACCCTACAGTTTTTGGAGCAGAAATTAAGCTGAAAATGGTGCAAGCCTGTGTGTCATATCTATAAGGCAACTGGCTACCATTTTTTTTCTTGTCTTCATGATTAGAGATGGGCGTGCATCTGAATGTCCAGGTCAGGCCGAACAGTTACAAAAAGTTCAAGTACAAGAACAGTACCCAGACCCGAACCCGGACCCCATTCACCTGAATGGAGGACCCAAACATCCAGGGTCTGCCATGCTGTCATGTGCATGACAGTGCGGCAAACACTGCTTCTGATTGGCGGTGAAATCACCACCATGAGCGTGCAGCTGTGATCAGAGGTATAAAGTTTACCTCCTGTCATTGGTGTCAGCTGATGGGACTACAGCTCCCATCAGCCGGTGTCAGCTGCCACTAATAACAGTGAGAGCTGGAGCGGCTGATGGGAATATTCATCAGCCTACGCAGTAAATAAAAAAAAAAAAAGCGTGGGTTCAATGTATTTTTGATAACCAGCCTGGCAAAACTCACAGCTGGTGGCTGCAACCCTCAGCTGTCAGCTTCATCAAGACTGGTTGTGAAGAATAGAGGGGTCCCCACAACGTCTTTTTTAATTATTTAAATAAATAATTTAAATAAGGAGTGTGGTCCCCCCATTTTTAAAGAAGAAAATGTCCAGCTTCACCGAATCCGTGAAAAAAAGTTTTCTTTATTCACAAACTTAAACATGGAGGATACAAACTTTAGCACAAACCATATGGGTAAGAATCTCAACGCGTTTCTGGAGACTAAGCTCCCTTAATCATGACATACCAAACCACTGCATGACCAGCTCTATCCTCACCTACTGTATTCTCACCCATCCCTTGTAGATTGTGAACCTTCGCGGGCAGGGTCCTCTCTCCTCCTGTACCAGTCGTGACTTGTATTGTTTAAGATTATTGTACTTGTTTTTATTATGTATACCCCTCCTCACATGTAAAGCGCCATGGAATAAATGGCGCTATAACAATAAATAATAATAATAATAATTAACGCGTTGAGATTCTTACCCATATGGTTTGTGCTGAAGTTTGTATCCTTCATGTTTAAGTTTGTGAATAAAGAAAACTTTTTTTCACGGATTCGGTGAAGCTGGACATTTTCTTCTTTTGGATTCTACACGCCTGGACACAGCGGGTCCGTGCTCCCGAAATTTGGCTTATGCATCACGGGTGAGCTGGTTTATATTCCTTCTTTCAAAATCCCCCCATTTTTGACAACCAGCCTTGCTAAAGCAGACAGCAGGGGGCTGGTATTCTCAGGCTGGTAAGGGGTCATGGATATTTCCCCCCCAGCCTTAAAAAATGGCAGCCCGCAGCCACCTAGAAAAGGTGCAACTATTAGCTGCTCCAAATCTGGCACTTTGCCCGGCTCAGTGTGGGCACCGCGGCTCTGTTAGGCAGTGATGATTTCACCGCCAATCAGAAGCAGTGTTTGCACCCTGTCATGCACATGACAGTGCGACAAACACCCGGTGTTCGGGCAGCCGAACCCAAACTTCCTGGTGAAGTCCGTGCCCGATCAGTAGGTGTTCGGTACGGACGTCGAACTTTACTGTTAGTGTTCGCCCATCTCTATTCACGACAATTTTAGTGTGAATTCACACACTGCCGATTTTGTTGCAGACAGATTTTTTTTTACATATGTCCCAAATAACCCCATTTAGATGAACGGCACAGATTTTCACACTTCAATAAAACTTGCAACATGTGAACTCGCGCTTAAATTGTGGTTGTATTTTTCCACCATTGTCATGCATACTATGAATGGTTACACCCATTTATTGTACAAGATTTTTTCAGAAACTTGGACCCCTTGTATATGGTTATTATTTATCCTACCAGCCAATAGCTTTGCTGCCCCTATGACAGTGAAAACACATACAGAGACATTGTTACAATAAGTGCAGGGTTACCTTTTCCTTTAGTATATTATCTATGCTGGTTTGTAGTTTTAACACTTGATGTTCTGATTCTGAGAGTTTTCCAACAACCTCGACCATTTCCTTTTGTAGTCTGTTGTTCTCCTGTTATACAATGGTAAAGAAGATGTAGAGCGTGAACTGAAATCCAAAAAAACATTACAAAAAAACAAAACAAATCTAATATGTTGTGCCTAGTGTCAGCCTCCCATTGGCAGCAGCATACACCCATGGTTTCCTGTGTCCCCAATGAAGCGATCAGTCATCATTATTCACTGAGTCACCATGAGCTTAGCAATATACACAATATCTGTATTATTTTAACCATTTACGGTGTCGGGTTATTCCCAAGGGATAACCATTACCAATTGTCTTTGGACTCAAGTTATTATTTCACACAGGAGAATTCCTGGTGACTAAGATATCTGGGTTTTGACAATTTGCCCTTTTCAGAATGACTGATAATAAAGATCAACAGCTGAATTTATCTATACAACAAAATAATAAGGAGAGCCTGTTACTTGCTAAAAACATTGAGTTAAATACCATGTAAAAATCTTTCAGATTCCCAGATTCTGCAGCTTTTTTCCGTTTTGTGCTGCATCACGCTATTTTAGAGATAGTCACATTTATTGCTTTTGGAGCGCAATATGGAAATCTCTGTCTTCAGACTAACATGGGTGTTTCATTAGTCGTATTTGGGGGCATTCACGTTTACATCTCCCTCCCAGACGCTGCGAACCACAACTTGGCAGTGTATGTGACTGCTGGACTTCTAGATCAGATGCTAAACAGTGATTGGCAGTATCGACAAAGAAAGGGAGAAAACACAAGCTCCCAGAGAAGTCTGTGAAGAAAAACACCCGGTTGGACTGCATGGGGAGATTTCACATGCTGTATGTCATGCCACTGCAATGCAGGTAAATGCAAGCTCCACTAGGTGGCAATAGAGTGGAGAAAGAACTGCACACAGCAACACCAGAGCTTCAATGCAGCGGCGAGGCCACCACAAGGTGGCAGCAGAAAAGTCAAAACAAGCAGGGTCGATATAAGACTGTAGCGCAGTACAAAAGGTATAAGCAAACCCAGAGTCAACAACAAGCCAAATGGGTTAACCCCTTCCCGACCTGTGACACAGCGTATGCGTCATGAAAGTCGGTGCCAATCCGACCTGTGACGCATATGCTGTGTCACAGAATGATCGCGTCCCTGCAGATCGGGTGAAGGGGTTAACTCCCATTTTACCCGATCTGCAGAGACAGGGGGAGTGGTACTTCAGCCCAGGGGGGGTGGCTTCACCCCCCCGTGGCTACGATCGCTCTGATTGGCTGTTGAAAGTGAAACTGCCAATCAGAGCGATTTGTAATATTTCACCTATGAAAATGGTGAAATATTACAATCCAGCCATGGCCTATGCTGCAATAGCATCTGCCATGGCTGGAGACCCCGATCTGATTGGTCGCTGCGGATTCGTATCAGTTTTCCATCACGTTTACAATACCACGTAAACCTATGGAAAACCAAATCCGCTGTGCCCATGGTGCGGAAAATACAGCGCGGAAACGCTGTGTTGTATTTTCCGCAGCATGTCAATTCTTTGTGCAATTCCGCAGCGTTCTACACCTGCTCCATAATAGGAATCCGCAAGTGAAATCCACACAAAAAACACTGGAAATCCGCGGTAAATCCGCAGGTAAAGCGCAGTGCGTTTTACCTGCAGATTTTTCAAAAACTGCGGAAAAATCCACACAAATCCGCAAAGTGAGCACATAGCCTTAGGGTTAGAGTTGGAATTAGGGGTAAGACTAGGGTTAGGGGTGTGTTGGGGTTAGGGTTGTGGTTAGGGTTGGGATTAGAGTTAGGGGTGTGTTGGGGTTAGTGTTGGAGTTAGAATTGAGGGGTTTCCACTTTTTAGGCACATCAGGGGGTCTCCAAATGCGACACGGCGCCACCATTGATTCCAGCCAATCTTGCGTTGAAAAAGTAAAATGGTGCTCTCTCCCTTCCGAGCCCCGACGTGTGCCCAAACAGTGGTTTACCCCCACATATGGGGTACCAGCGTACTCAGGAGAAACTGATCAACAACTTTTGGGGTCCAAATTCTCCTGTAACCCTTGGGAAAATAAAAAATTGCGGGCTAAAAAATTATTTTTGAGAAAAGAAAAATTATTTTTTATTTTCATGGCTCTGCGTTATAAACTTCTGTGAAGCACTTGGGGGTTCAAAGTGCTCACCACACATCTAGATAAGTTCCTTTGGGGGTCTAGTTTCCAAAATGGGGTCACTTGTGGGGGGTTTCTACTGTTTAGGCACATCAGGGGCTCTGCAAACGCAAAGTGATGCCCGCAGAGCATTCCATCAAAGTCTGCATTTCAAAACGTCACTACTTCCCTTCCGAACCCCGACGTGTGCCCAAACAGTGGTTTACCCCCACATATGGGGTATCAGCGTACTCAGGAGAAACTGGACAACAACTATTGGGGTCAAATTTCCCCTGTTACCCTTTGGAAAATAAAAAATTCAGGGCTAAAAAAATTTTTTTGAGAAAAGAAAAATTATTTTTTATTTTCATGGCTCTGCGTTATAAACTTCTGCGAAGCACTTGGGGGTTCAAAGTGCTCACCACACATCTAGATTAGTTCCTTGGGAGGTCTAGTTTCCAAAATGGGGTCACTTATGGGGAAGCTCCAATGTTTAGGCACACAGGGGCTCTCCAAACGCGACATGGTGTCCGCTAATGATTGGAGCTAATTTTCCATTCAAAAAGCCAAATGGCGTGCCTTCCCTTCCAAGCCCTGCCGTGCACCCAAACAGTGGTTTACCCCCACATATGGGGTATCATCGTACTCAGGACAAACTGGACAACAACATTTGGGGTCCAATTTCTCCTGTTACCCTTGGGAAAATAAAAAATTCTGGGCTAAAAATCATTTTTGAGGAAAGAAAAATTATTTTTTATTTTCACGGCTCTGCGTTATAAACTTCTGTGAAGCACTTGTTGGTTTAAAGTGCTCACTGTGCATCTAGATAAGTTCCTTGGGGGGTCTAGTTTCCAAAATGGGGTTACTTGTGGGGGAGCTCCAATGTTTAGGCACACAGGGGCTCTCCAAACGAGACATGGTGTCCGCTAACGATTGGAGCTCATTTTCCATTCAAAAAGTCAAATGGCGCGCCTTCCCTTCCGAGCCTTGCCATGCGCCCAAACAGTGGTTTACCCCCACATGAGGTATCGGCGTACTCAGGAGAAATTGCCCAACAAATTTTAGGATCCATTTTATCCTGTCGCCCATGTGAAAATTAAAAAATTGAGGCTAAAAAATTTTTTTTGTGAAAAAAAAGTACTTTTTCATTTTTACGGATCAATTTGTGAAGCACCTGAGGGTTTAAAGTGCTCACTATGCATCTAGATAAGTTCCTTGGGGGGGGTCTCCTTTCCAAAATGGGGTCACTTGTGGGGAAGCTCCAATGTTTAGGCACACAGGGGCTCTCCAAACGCGACATGGTGTCCGCTAAAGATTGGAGCCAATTTTTCATTCAAAAAGTCAAATGGCGCTCCTTCCCTTCCGAGTTCTGCCGTGCGCCCAAACAGTGGTTTACCCCCACATATGAGGTATCAGTGTACTCAGAACAAATTGGACAACAACGTTCGTGGTCCAGTTTCTCCTTTTACCCTTGGGAAAATAAAAAAATTGTTGCTAAAATTTCATTTTTGTGACTAAAAAGTTAAATGTTAATTTTTTCCTTCCATGTTGCTTCTGCTGCTGTGAAACACCTGAAGGGTTAATAAACTTCTTGAATGTGGTTTTGAGCACCTTGAGGGGTGCAGTTTTTAGAATGGTGTCACTTTTGGGTATTTTCAGCCATATAGAACCCTCAAACTGACTTCAAATGTGAGGTGGTCCCTAAAAAAAATGGTTTTGTAAATTTTGTTGTAAAAATGAGAAATCACTGGTCAAATTTTAACCCTTATAACTTCCTAGCAAAAAAAAATGTTGTTTCCAAAATTGTGCTGATGTAAAGTAGACATGTGGGAAATGTTATTTATTAACTATTTTGTGTCACATAACTCTCTGGTTTAACAGAATAAAAATTAAAAATGTGAAAATTGCAAAATTTTCAAAATTTTCGCCAAATTTCCATTTTTTTCACAAATAAACGCAGAAATTATCGACCTAAATTTACCACTAACATGAAGCCCAATATGTCATGAAAAAACAATCTCAGAATCGCTAGGATCCGTTGAAGCGTTCCCGAGTTATTACCTCATAAAGGGACACTGGTCAGAATTGCAAAAAACGGCAAGGTCATTAAGGCCAAAATAGGCTGGGTCATGAAGGGGTGAATACCGGTCAGGAGCAGATATGCCAAAGACAAGAGACAAAACAACAGGTCAGGGTGCAAGCCAAGTCAAAACCAGAGAGTTAATACACAAAAGGGGAACACTGTGCCTGGAAGGGAAGAGGGGAAATACAGACACAGGTTCAGTAAGCAAGCAGCAGGACAAATCAGGGTAACGGAGTCAGCTACACATGCCGTAGGCAGAAACTATAACTGACATGGTCTGCAGGACACAGCGGAGATAAATAGCAAACCTGAAACCAGACGGAGGCTGAGAAAGTTAACCCCTGGCATGCCTAGACCGGAAAAAAGGGAAGACAGGACTCAAAACCTGGTCTGGATCATGACACTGTACTACAAAAGCAAGAAATCTGTAATTCTCCGCAATTTCAGAGCAAAACAAGATAGAATCAAGGCAGCTCTTGTATATTTATAAGGTATTAATTTATTGAGCAAGTGACAGGTCTTCTTTAAAAATGGTACAGTGAAAAAAAAAATGCAAAATCCACTCAGAAGGGAATCAGCCACCACATTTGACCCATTTAAAAACTTAATATGGGCTGTAAAGAATATTGGAGATATAATTTCATACCACTTGTTTGGATCCCATCTTGCATGGGATTATAAAACCCCCTCCAGTGTGCGGCTAGCTCAGCTGAGGGGGAAAGAGCGGTCAAAGGGCATCGTGTGACAGATCTCACACCTTGAGTCAGCTCAGAGCAAAACAAAAAGCTTGCTGCCATGTGGATACTATGCGTTCTAAACTGCTTTGCTGAAACCGCTATGATTCCATAAGGAGTTATGGAGATATATACAATGTACGGCTAGGACATCTTGTATTTCCGAGATCACCAGAACATGCCGAGCGTGGGGCTGGGTCTCGACCCATTCTAGCACCTAGGGGCAAGTAACTACATAGAAGAGCCAGCAGAAACCAGATAGCAAAGCTGTGCTTGGTCTTAAGGCATAGCAAGGACCCGGCTGGATTCAATGGCACCAGAAAAGCCGCCTTAGGACCGTACAAAAAGGAGTTATGATCTTTCATAGGTTTTGCTGCTTACAGCTGCAAAGGCAAGTGGAGGGGATTTAGGTTCAACCCAGAGGCAGGAGGAGAGTGACCTAAAGGGGATATAGGCTAGTGTACAGCCGTGTGGTCTCACTCTCTGGTATGCTTGTTAGTCACTTTGGAAGTGGGAGCGGGGTCGAGTGACGTGCTGAGACAGGACCAAGAAGACAGCTGGCAGCACATGCCCCCTGTGGCCCAGCACACCCATGACCTAACATAACCCAGTAATTGACATATATTCTGCTTATATATTTTGTCTTACCACTATCTGTATTTGAATATTTGACCATTGTATACATGTATAATCATCGTATATACTGTATAGTGTATGGTCTAATTTAACCTAGGGCTGCTTTTTTATCTTGTTCCACAAGTCCGTTTCTCGGTTTAACTCCCCATGATACTGGGGGTGATTTCTGGACAGATATATTCCCGTTAACTGACTGGGGTTATATCCAATGAGGATTTGGATGCAATTCTACCTGGCTTCCAGCACTCTGGTTCACTGGTGCTAGTGAAAGTGGCTTGTCAGGGTTGTGAGTGAGAGTGTAAGTGTAAGTGTAAGTGTAAGTGTAAGTGTAAGTGTAAGTGTAAGTGTGTGTGTGTGTGTGTGTGTGTGTGTGTGTGTGTGTGTGTGTGTGTGTAAAACTGCGCCAAGCTTACATTACGCGTCCCTAGTGGGTGCAGAACGTCTTGTTGGTGCAAGTGAGGAGGCCATACCATGTAATCTCGCTGACGTAATAGTGACGTCATGCAGGGTGGCGAGGTACAAGTTCGTCACATGTGGTGGCAGAGGAGGGATTCTGCGTGATCTGTCTGGTGCCATCCTTCACATGTGCATACAGGTTATTGACTGCTGAACAAGTCATACCTGCATGCCTCATATCAGATGCCTTGACATTGATAAATTATCTTTTATCACTTATGTAAATGACCCCTTCCAGGCCAGGGGGAGGATGCTGCCTGGAGGATAACTCTGCCTCCAGAGAATATTATAAATAAAAGGGGAAGCTACCAGTGTGAGACAAGTAACTCACTAACACTGAACAGAAGAATGGAAATTTGTCTTCTCACAAACATTTTTTGCAGCTCTCTGAGCTCTGCTGTATTGCAGCAATATTACAACCCTGTCTGCCTGTGAGCTGGAGCTGAGAGGAACCTGCAGATGTGTCAGGTATAATCACACACAGCTCTGCAGTGAGATCAGGAGAGCAGAGAGCGGCCATCACACATGTAACTCCCCTTCATGTAAAATAATCTCTGGGGACAGAAATATTTTCCAGGCAGTGTCCTCCCCATAGCCTGGAAAAAGTAATTTATATAAAGAGATAACAAATGATTTATCAACAAGGCATCGGATATGAGGCATACAGGGAGGACGTTTTTATCAGTCTATAACCTGTATGCCCATACTAATAGCTTAGACAGGTCAAATGCGGTGACAGATTCCCTTTAATGTAGTTATGCGCCAATAGGTGGAGAGAGGAGCCCCATCTGTGCTAGTGAAAGAACATCAATTTTAAGAATACAGAATATAGTAACTACCGTATATACTCGAGTATAAGCCGAGATTTTCAGCCCAAATTTTTGGGCTGAAAGTGCCCCTCTCGACTTATACTCGAGTCACGGTCTGTGGCAGGGTCGGCGGGTGAGGGGGAGAGAGCGCTGAGGCATACTTACCTAGTCCCGGCGATCCTGATGCTCCCCCTGCCCGTCACACTGTCTTCGGGTGCCGCAGCTCTTCCCCTGTACAGCGGTCACGTGGGACCGCTCATTAGAGAAATGAATATTCATTTCTCTAATCAGCGGTGCCGGTGACCGCTGATAGAGGAAGAGGCTACGGCACCCAGAGACCAGCTGTCCGGGGGAAGGAGCGGGACGCCGGGAGCAGGTAAGTATCGCATATTTACCTGTCCACGATCCACACGCCGGGCGCCGCTCTGTCTTCCCCGCGTCTCTCCGCACTGACTGTGCAGGTCAGAGGGCGCGATGACGCATATAGTGTGCGCGCCGCCCTCTGCCTGAACAGTCAGTGCGGAGAGACGCCGGGACCGGACGCTGGGGAGCTGCAAGCAAGAGAGGTGAGTATGTGTTTTGTTTTTTTTATTGCAGCAGCGTTATATATGGCACAGATTTATAATGAGCATCTATGGGGCCAAACTGAACGCTGCAGAGCATTCCATATGGCACAGCTTTATAATGAGCATCTATGGGGCCAAACTGAACGGTGCAGAGCATATATGGCACAGCTATATAAGGAGCATCTATGGGGCCATAATGAACGGTGCAGAGCATTATATATTGTACAGCTTCATTATGGCCCTATAGATGCTCCATATAAAGCTGTACAATATATAATGCTCTGCACCGTTCATTATGGCCCCATAGATGCTCCATATAAACGGTGCAGATCATTGTATATGGGGCACAGCTTTATAAGGAGCATCTATGGGGCCAAACTGAACGGTGCAGAGCATATAGGGCACAGCTTTATAAGGAGCATCTATGGGGCAAAACTGAACGGTGCAGAGCATATATGGCACAGCTTTATATGGAGCATCTATGGGGCCAAACTGAACGGTGCAGAGCATATAGGGCACAGCTTTATAATGAGCATCTATGGGGCCAAACTGAACGGTGCAGAGCATATATGGCACAGCTTTATATGGAGCATCTATAGGGCCATAATGAACGGTGCAGAGCATTGTATATGGGGCACAGCTTTATATGGAGCATCTATGGGGCCATAATGAACGGTGCAGAGCATTCTATATGGCACAGCTATATATGGATAATATATGGGGCAATAATCAATGGTATGGAGCATTATATATGGCACAGCTTTATATGGAGCATCTATGGGGCAATAATGAATGGTATGGAGCATCTATTTTTATTTTTGAAATTCACCGGTAGCTGCTGCATTTTCCACCCTAGGCTTATACTCGAGTCAATAAGTTTTCCCAGTTTTTTGTGGCAAAATTAGGGGGGTCGGCTTCTACTCGGGTCGGCTTATACTCGAGTATATACGGTAATTCAAATCATGCCACAAGGTACAACATTACTGACCTTTATTGACAAGTTAAGTTTTTCTCTCATATAGGCTTCTTCCACCTGGAAATTAGCGATATCTGTCTCCAGCTCTTTCTTCTGTTGTTCAGACTGTTGCAGAAAATTATCTTTCTCGGTTTCCATCTCGGATCGAATTATAGAAAGGCGCTGTTTGTATTCCTGCTCCAAATCCCTGTAAAATATTGATCATAAAAGTCATTTGCATGATAATATAACACACCATGGTTGTGCACAGAAATCATAGAGCTCCACAGCGAAGCTCAGAATTATCCAGTCCAACAAATGTGCTATGCCTTCATTAAAGTTAATGTTTAACAATAATACAACATTTGTCAGCTACAGGGACTACTGCTGGACGCCACATTGATATTGAGATCAGGGGTAGTAAAGTCCTGTGTGATTGGAGTGGTAGTGAGAATGCGTGATAGTTGTACCATTTACTTCTAGGCGACTTCCATAATGGCTGTCTGGAACTTTAGGACCCACCCCATCTCACAAAGCCATCATTCATTTATCGCCTATCCTCTGGAAAGACGATAATGATATGAAGTGGGAAACCCAACATTTAGGTTTTTATGTCCAGAAGTCTATGTTGATAAATTTGACAATATATCTGTCTAGGGAGTGCTGTGTAGCCCACTTAAGTTATACATTTTTGGCTGCACGCAGCCACCACTAGGGGGAGTAAAGTGTAAACAGACTTCTACATCTCGTACAGCAGTCATAGGGAGCTGTATACTATGCCTGCACTCAACTCCATCTACACAAGTCTGGATCGCATCTGCTGTGACATGTTGTGGCAAGCAGGATAACCAATTACCGCCATATGCCCCATAACCGGCACAAGCACTCTGTAGTGAACAAATCTAAATTTAAAAAGCAATGTGTCACCAGGTTTTTGCTATGTAACCCGAGAGCAGCATGATGTAGGGACAGACTCTGATTGCAGCAATGTTTCACTTAAGCTACGTTCACAACGCAAACAAAAACGCAGCAAAACGCATGCATGCGTCCTTTTTTTGATTGATTTTGGATGCAGCAAAAATGCAACTTGCTGCGTCCTCTGCGCCCGGACGCGTGTGCCGCAGTGACGCATGCGGCGCAAAACGCAAGTGCGACGCATGTCCATGCGCCCCCATGTTAAATATAGGGGCGCATGACGCATGCGGCGACGCTGCGGCGCCCGACGCTGCGGCGCAGACCGCAAATGTGAACGTAGACTTACTGGGCTGCTTGGTATAATTCTCATTAAAATCAGTTTTCTCTGCTACTGACCTACCATTTCTCTGAATGCTGAGCTTACTTATATCATCGCCAATGGCACCGATTGACAGCTTTTTGTGTACTCTGTGCACAGGCAAAAAGCTGCAAATCAGTGGAGGAGGCAGGGTTATACAAAGCAGGAGGACTACATGGCATGAGACAACAAGTCCTGTAAGTATAATCTCCTGCTAATGAAACACTGATTTTATTGACATTGCAACCAGCATCCCCGTAAGTGACACATTGCTGGATTCAAGCTTTCTGCCCCTCCATCAAGTTGCTCTCGGATTACATAAAAATGCTGACAGATTCCCTTTAAGGTAAAAAAGAAATTAAAATTTGCAAACAGAACCCAACAGTCTACATCGGAAGATAAAAGACTCAAGAGTATAGCCTTTAAGGTAGAGGGGTCTGGCAGCACAGTGCGATTCAATTACAAGAAACTCACTTGATCTTGCTTTCATTGAGACTTTCCATCGCAGAGTTATGGTCGTCCACTTCATCAGCCAGCTGTAGATTTCTCTTCTCTGCTCTATCAAGATCCTGTCTAACTTTGTCTCTCTCTTTAGTGATCTGATCAATTTGGTTACTGAACAAAAAATAATTAGTTATTTAAAAAATATATGATATGATCTAATATAGTATAATATATATATATATATATATATATATATATATATATATATATATATATATATATATATACATACATACATACATACATACATACATACATACATACATACATACATACATACATACATACATACATACTGGAATTCACTCGAACTTTATAGTCTTCCCTCGCACTTTCCTGAACAGAGCAGAGATGCACATGCTCGGTCACTGCCCCTTTCATTGTCAATGGGACTGGTAGAGAGAGCAGAGGCCAGTGCTCTTATTTCCAGCAGTCCCATAGGTAAAGACTGGAATGAAGATGGAGCTCGCGCAACTCAGTTCCACTCAGGACAGGGTTGCAGAGGCCAGATATTGGGATTGGTGCAGCTCCCAGTATTCAGACCCCCAGTGATAAGCAAGTTATTCCCTATCCCCATATGCCCCAAACAGTCATGCCTTAATAAATAAATGGACACATGAGAAATCAGTGAAGACATTTGGACGCAGGACAGGACTTACTGCTGGTGATGTAATTCATGCTTGTAAGACGCTAATGCAGCAAGATACATTCGGTTTTTCGTTGCAATTAACTCATTGTCTAAAGCAGTGGTGAGATCCAAAAGGTTCACATGTTCCTCTACATTAAAGTCCAGGCTCTAAAGAGAAGATGGCATATTACTTACAAAGTAAAGATTTCGACAACAATTTTTTTTTATAATAAAAATCTATAAATAGCTATCACATTTTTATTTGGAAATCCTTATATATAAGGAAAATATAGAAGAGATAGATCTAGTGTAAAAAAGAAAAAGTACCAATATAAAACTCAGTACGAAGTATATTTATAAGGATGGCATAAAAGAATCAATCACAAAATTGCCACTTGATATAAAATTATACAAAACTGCAATATTTCTTGTAGAATTATCCTTACCATTAATATGTCTTTGCTGTCTTGAATCCCTTCCTCCTCCCAGATGATCATGATCTGCTCTGGGTTTCCAAAGCCAGTCCCATCATCGATGCTGGAGAAAAGATGAAAGCCCCCGTATCCAGACAGCAGAGACTGTGAGGCGGTGTTATGGCTATGCTCCTCGATCTGCCAAGCATAAATGCACAGGATGAATAAATGCACACGATGTCTGCAAGGTGTACAATATAGCCCTGTAGCATCCGTTATAAGACAATGAATATATTACACCACCCACCTGGTAAAGTGCAGGTCTTTTCCTTAATGGGGTGGAGGCAGCCGGCAGAGGCGCATGGCTGAACAATCCCTCCTGAAATTCCTGGAAGCTTACTCTGCCATCTCCATCTCTGTCCAACTTATTGAATAAGTCTTCAAGTTCCTAACAGAACACACACATATATACCCGCATTAAACTTAAGTGATCTAAAGACAGGCAGAATTTTTAAAGGAATTTTCTAAGTCATTACAAAATCTATCCTCAGCCACAACACACAAAAAATAAGTTTAAGATTGCCGACTCCCCTGATGAATCCGTGAGGATGAAATGTGTCAGGATATGGGAGAATAAGGCTAAGGCATGACATAACACACATTGGTAAAGCGCAGGATCTGATTTATCCCATGACCAATCGGGTGAGAGTAAGCCTTTTTCTCTGTCCGTTTTTTTACAAACTTTATACAAAGTTTTACTATTAAGTAGAAGGACTGAAAGAGTCAGAGAGGGACCAGGTATTCACGTATAAAAGTCCCTGGACTAATTTTACTATGTGATTCACATACTTTTGCTGGACACAGCAATTAAGACATCTAGGGGTACTACATACCCCACTGTTAACCGGTTGAGGGCACATGTGTGGTTACACAGTCTATTTAGGATTACTGTTTTCTTTGTGGTTTTTACCTACTTTATTAAAAGTTAAGTTTTACATATTCCCAATCTGCTAGATCATTAATTCATTAGTTGGGTGGTACTTTATTTCCCGCGTTATATACTAAACTGTATTGTGTTGCCATATGTAATTTCCTACAACAGTTTCTTGACCTTCATAGTCTAGGAGGTAAAGGCTCTCCTTGAGGAAAGAACTGAGCTAACATAGGGAGACGTCTTGATCTGGTAATGTTCCCTGGAAAATAAAGGTAGGCAAATAGTCCTCTCTTCCCACCGGAAGAAAAAAAAGGCGGGCTCCTCGCTGACTTAGGCCTCCTTCACATGTCTGCATAAAACAGATACCGGAAAAAAAACATACCGGTGTCATCAGTGCTTTGGATCAGAGTGTCGTCAGAAATATAAAGCTTCTCCAATACTTCACAATGTTTAACACGTACAGCACATGGATGATACATGGATGCCATCCGCCTGCTGTGAGGGTTTTACACGGACCAAAAGACATATTGACCCTTATCATCCGTGCAGTCAGTAAAAAATTAACATGTCTCCATCTGGTTTACATGTAACACTGTCTGTATAAAAACACGGACATGTGAAGGGGGCCTCATAGGGTGGCTATTAGAGATAGTCATCTATAAGGTAATGCCGACCCTGTAAAGGTAAAAGCTTAGGACACAATAGTGTTGAATCACATTTGTGGTAATTTTGAAAAAACTGCAGCAATATTGTGATATGATGTCAACGTGTGAATACAACCAGGTTAGATGGTACTACAGAACGACGCTGCTCATACCTCGTCACAGAGATCTTCAAGTCCAATGTTTCTGCACACAGTGGCAAGCTCTTGCCTGTTGAGGTATCCATTGTGTCCTACACCCAGCTCCTCCCAGATGTCCCGCACCTGGTTTTCAGTCATATCAGAGTGGGCATTCGAAATTCCTCTGGGACAGTCAAAAAATCCTGGGTTCCATGTCCTCAGTTGTCCTATCAAAGGGGCAAAAGCATCACAGCAGAAGGATACTTGTGTGTCTGCTTCCCAACATTGCCTAGGTCTACAGGACACTCACAACATACTTTTATTACAATGGAAGCATATTTTTGACCTTCTATTGTAAACATTTGGTGGATGATACACTGAGGTGATTAATAATAATAATAATAATAATAATAATAATAATAATAAATAAATAAAACACAATGAGTCTTACTGACTACTTGACTTACAGGTAACATCTATGTTTTTGGCAAAAAAAATAATCCCAAAAGGCACTTTAGAAAACCAACCCTAAAGTAAAAAGCTTATTCCAGGCACCTCTTGTGCCATGGAACATGGAATCTTTTTTTTAACAAGTTTAACTTTGGGGAAAAAAAACAAACAAAACAAAAACAAAAAAACACCAGTTTCTTGAAGCTTCTTATGCTTGAAAAACCCGGCGGGATCACCGGAGTTTAAAAAAAGTACTGTGTACAACCTGTTGGGTTAAAAAACGTAAAATAGAGGAGTTTCACCTGTAAAAAATGCAACTACTATAGACAACACTACAAACCCACTGCAATTTGCAGTAAAATAGTGTTTGGCTTTGATGTAGTGTGTAGTGATATATGACTCTTCCAAATGTACGGATAGCTACATGGAGGCCATTTTGCCACGTGGTATAAATGCTGCTTTTTTACACTCGCTTTTGTGCAAAAAAAAAAAAATCATGTTGTGTTTATGGCTGCGTTCACAAAATGTGCACCTGATTTTCCAACAACCTGTTTCTAGAAATTTGTAGTAAAAAAAAAAAAAATTGCATTGCAATTGCATTGTGGGAAAAGGGTGTAACATTTAATCAAAGAGGATGTGATTTTATGAAAATGTATTTCCCCAGAGCATTTAAAAGAGAATCTAACACTAGATTTTTGCCATCTAAGAGCAGTCCGATGCAGAGACAAACCTGCTGCCAGGTCCACTGTGGAGATGCACTAAAAAAACGCATATTCATTTTTCCCTGATGATTTTCCACATTTAATACAATTATCAGAATGTTTCAAAAACAAAGCAGCTTTCATTTAAAATACAACATACCAAAAAGACAAAAAAAATTATGCAGCTTCAAAAACACATTTAATAAAAAAAACTAAAAAAAAATGCAATAAAAAAAAGCAAGTAACTTAATTTAGCAAATAGGTGCAGAAATGCTGCAGAAAATCTGCAACATCAAAAACTCACCAAATACTGATTGTGGGAACAAAGACTAAGACCAGGTGGGGTGGCACTGATGCACCTAAAAGCTGTGGCAGTATGCAGTCACTAAGGCTACTTTCACACTAGCGTTAACTGCAATCCGTCACAATGCGTCGTTTTGCAGAAAAAACGCATCCTGCAAAAGTGCTTGCAGGATGCGTTTTTTCTCCATTGACTAACATTAGCGAACGCATCGCGACGGATTGCCACACGTCGCAACCGTCGTGAGACGGTTGCGCCGTGTTGTGGCGGTCCGCCGGGAGAAAAAAACGTTACATGTAACTTTTTTTGCTCCCGACGGTCCGCTTTTTCCGACCGTGCATGCGCGGCCGGAACTCCACCCCCACCTCCCCGCACTTCCCCGCACCTCACAATGGGGCAGCGGATGCGCTGGAAAAATGCATCTGCTGCCCCCGTTGTGCGGTGGAGACAACACTAGCGTCGGTGACCTCGGCCCGACGCACTGCGATGGGCCGAGCCCGACGCTAGTGTGAAAGTAGCCTAAGTTTTTTTTATTTTTTTTTACAATGATGGTTAAGTGGACATAAGATTTTGCAAGAAAACGGTTTGAAAAAGTGTGTGGCCGATGCATTCAACTGTGCAGGTAAATGAGCAGTTTTCCAGAAAAATAATATACTCATTTAACAATCCAAAACAGCAGCTTTTGCGATTGTTGAAGGTGTCTATGTCGCCTCGCCACTCACTAGAACCATCCCAGGAGGTCATAGCTGTGCTCCTCTATGCAAAACAATTCTAAACAAAAAATCTAATTTTGTTGTTCTTTTGCAAAATTTGCAGCTTAACCAAAAACAAGTGTCTAAGCATAACACATTGATAACGATTGCACCAATATAGCAATAATTGCCACAACCATCTTATGCAAGTTTTAAATACAAAGTGCTCTGCAATTTGTAGTTTTCCCACGTCATGTTACACGGAGACCTGTATGTCCCATCTGAAGGAGATGCACTGGTAGCAGAGCACTGACATGTGGACAGTCATCAGCTACCTACAGGTAACATACACATGCCCGTCTATTAATCAGATTCATATTGTCCAGCCAGCAGCACGTCCTCATATTACACTTCACTTATTTAAGATTATTAATTTTACCTTGTGCCTCAAAGCTTTCAATCTCAGGCTCCTTGGTGACATCTGCTTCTTCCTCAGACTTCAGGCTCTGAAGAGAAGAGCACATGTGAGACAGATTTCTGCTTAAATGATCCAAGATGGAAATGAGCATAAAGGAAGAAAAAGAAAAAAAGACTATACCAGGCAGGAAGGCTGAGGGAGAGAAAAAATAATCCTTCACTGGGTTTAAGAATGTGTGTTCACCTCCCAGACAAACCCCAGGCCAAAGCAAACAAATGAAGCCATACAAGTCACTCACTTGGCACTGTTTCATCTCACTAGATTCTAAGCCCCCAACCCACCATTAACCAGAGAGGCTTCCTCTGCAAGTGAAACATTAAACCGGCAGCGGAGCATGGCATGCCAACATTAACACATTCACTGACTACACTGCAGGCCACAGCAAACACTAGAAAAGGTCTGAAACTGGCTAATCCATGGATTCCTGCAGTGTGCGGCCATTTCAGAAGGGTCCATACACAAACACTATCAAGTCCGGTGAATGAGGGTACCGTCACACAGTCACACTTTGATCGCTACGACGATACGATTCGTGACGTTCCAGCGATATCCATACGATATCGCTGTGTCTGACACGCAGCAGCGATCAGGGATCCTGCTGAGAATCGTACGTCGTAGCAGATCGTATGGAACTTTCTTTTGTCGCTGGATCTCCCGCTGACATCGCTGGATCGTTGTGTGTGACAGCGATCCAGCGATGTGTTCGCTTGTAACCAGGGTAAACATCGGGTAACTAAGCGCAGGGCCGCGCTTAGTAACCCGATGTTTACCCTGGTTACCAGCGTAAACGTAAAAAAAACAAACAGTACATACTCACATTCCGGTGTCTGTCCTCCGGCGTCTCAGCTTCTCTGCACTGTGAGCGCCGGCCAGCCAGAAAGCGAGCACAGCGGTGACGTCTGACGTCACCGCTCTGCTTTCCGGCCGCTGTGCTTACACAGTGCAGAGAAGCTGAGACGCCGGAGGACAGACACCGGAATGTAAGTATGTACTGTTTGTTTTTTTTACGTTTACGCTGGTAACCAGGGTAAACATCGGGTTACTAAGCGCGGCCCTGCGCTTAGTTACCCGATGTTTACCCTGGTTACCCGGGGACTTCGGCATCGCTCCAGCGCCGTGATTGCACCGTGTGACCGCAGTCTACGACGCTGGAGCGATAATCATACGATCGCTGCGACGTCACGGATCGTGCCGTCGTAGCGATCAAAATGGTACTATGTGACGGTACCCTAAGGCATTGAATGCACCAGTATATTATCCCCTGAAGTCATTGACTAGACAATTATAACTGCAGGCGTGTGAAGAATCTTATCTGGGTTCCTGCCAAAAAAAAAAAAAAATCTGAATGAAGGAGAGGAACTGGAATTTCTGGCATAACAAAAGTGAATTTCCATTTATAGATCCCCTTTGAAAACTTTTTTTTTTCTAAATGTACAGTTTGATGTTAAAAAACAAACAAATGCGCTTTACTCATCCTCCTGAGGTCCAGCGCAGAGTCTCCCCCACTGCCTCAGTCTCCGCTATAGTAGGGACGCCTTGTAAACATTGCTGCAGCCAATCGCTCAGCTGTCCGTGTAGATGGCACATGCCATTCAAAGTTGCTGAGCCCGGTGATTGGTTTCAGTGGTGATGTCACTTTGACA
This sequence comes from Ranitomeya variabilis, assembly GCF_051348905.1. NCBI lineage: Eukaryota > Metazoa > Chordata > Amphibia > Anura > Dendrobatidae > Ranitomeya > Ranitomeya variabilis. Next base: position 116,156,498 of record NC_135233.1, read on the forward strand.
ACGCTGCAGCCAAACAGAGATTGCTGCAGTGATGGAGACATAGAACTGGACCTACGGAGGGAAAGTAAAGCCAGGGTTTGTTTTTTTCTTTTTGCTTTCAATGAACTGTGAAAATAGGGGAAACATTTCTGGAAGGGGACAACCCCTTTAAGACTGGTGCTAAAAAGTAACATTTGTCATGCCACTATTCTAGATCTAGGATTTTGCAGTAAAGAAAAAAAAAAAAACAAACATCCAAATTGGAGAAAAGGTGACCGCAACCTGCATGGAACTCCATGGAGTTGCGGGCAACATGCGAAAGAAAAATTGGGAACATTTGCGACTGTTTCAGCCAGGTAAGGCTACTTTCACATTTCCTTCTTTCTGCTACCGTCGCAATACGTCGATTTTTGAAAAAAATTTGCAGGATCCTGCATTTTCCCATAGACTTGTATTAGCAACGTATGGACTCACGTTTTGTTCGCCGTGCACTGGATCCTGCAAAATGTGACGGCCCGTCTTTTGCAAAAAACGTTCAAGGGAGCCATGCATACAACAGGGTGAGCAACACATACCAGGACAGGAGTGGGGGAGCCACACATACCAGTACAAAAAGGGGATGCCACATACCAGGACAGGACGGGGGAGCCACATAACGACAGCGAAGGGGAGAGCCACACATAGCAGGACAGCGACAAGGGGGAGCCACGCATACCAGGACAGTGATGGGGGGAGCCACACGCATACCAGGACAGTGATGGGGGGGGGACAATGCATACCCGGCTTATACTTGAGTCAATAAAATTAACCAGTTTTCCAAGGCAAAATTAGGTGCCTCGGCTTATACTCAAGTATATACGGTGTATCAAAATGCTTCAGGCTTGTTTAGATGTTCTTTTGCACACTTCTGACACTGAATTTTATGGTGAGGATGCAGGAGGGGTTTTCTTCTGATAACTCTTCTATGAAAGCCATATTTGTGCTGGTGTCTCTGAACAGTGGAACAATGTACCACAAGTCCAGAGTCTGCTAAATCTTTCTGAAGGTGTTTTGCAGTCAAGCAGAGGTTCCGATTTGCCTCTCTAGCAATCCTACGAGCAGCTCTCACTGAAATTTTGCTTGGTATTCCAGACCTTATATTGACCTCCACTGTTCCTGGTAACTGCCATTTGTTAATTACATTTCAAACTGAGGAAAGAGCAACTTGAAAATGCTTTGCTATCTTCTTACAGCCTTCTCCTGCTTTGTGGGCCTCAATCATTTTCAGAGTGCTAGGCAGCTGCTTAGAAGAACACATAGCTGTTGTTTTTTGGCACGGATATAGGAGGCTGGGTTTTTATAAAGCTGGGAAATTTGCATCACCTGGCCTTTCATAATGACAATAGTGAGCAAGCCATAACCCTAACAGGTCTGAAACCTTGGTCAAAGTTATCTGAGCACACAAATCTCCAAAGGTGCCCAAACTTTTGCTTCGGCCCATTTTCTTTTTTGTAATTTTTTTAAATGTAAAGGATGACATTATATAATGCCTAAAATACAAAGGAAATGTGTCATCTTTAACGTTAAGCCTTTTAGGGATTTCAAACTTCAACTTGCTTAACCGTTCACAATAACATTCATTTTAAACCAGGAGTGCCCAAACATTACATGCCACTGTATGTTGTTAACACTGTACTCCAGTTACATCAGTATTTGGTCCGTGCGTTCGTTTTTACCATCAGTGATTTGTACATATGAAAAAAATAATGAAAAGCAATTAAAAACATCTCCAATCCATGGCAATGTTACATACAGCACATGGATGGCTATGTGTGCTGTGACTTTCACTGACCCACAAATTTGAACAGGTCATTTTGATCCATGTTTCTGATTTTATTTGTGGACGCATTAAAAAAAAAAAAAAAAAAAAAATCACAGACATGTGACCAGCTCCATAAAGTATAATGGGTTTGTGCTTTGTGAATATCACAGATAGATAACGTACGTGAGAAAAGGACATCTGGTTGAGGCTGAGAGGTCTCTCCAGATCTCAGTGCATAATAAAAAGGAGCTGAAACAAGGTGTTAAAAAAACACAACACAATAATGATATACTTCCCAGCCCCTCACCCTCCTCCTGCCGCTGCTCCCCCCCCTCCGGCTGCTGATGACTACTAGGGCTCATGCATGTCCCACTCCGAGTAGTGTGTTGCACCCTAGGTGTATTTCTGACCTTTCCCACTGGTAACATTATTGACCCCTTCCCAACGCTCCCCCATTATCAGCAGCATTGGCTCCTTTTCAGGTCACGTTCACACGGTCAGTATTTGGTCAGTATTTTACCTCCGTATTTATAAACCAAAACCAGGAGTGGAACAATCAGAGGAAAAGTATAACAGAAACACGTCACCACTTCTGTATTTTCCCCAACTCCTGGTCTCGGCTTATAAATACGGAGGTAAAAAAAAAAAAAAAATCACCAAAATACCAAACGTGTGAACATGGCCTCAATTCTACCACACACAGTAGCAGCAGTTTCGCTATGCCCATCCCTCGCAGACTGGAGCACATGTGAGATGGGAGTATAAAGAGCTATTCCCAGGCCCCTCTTACCTCCCCTGCTCTCCATGTTTAGACTGCACACTCCACCCGGCAGGAGGACCTGTAGACTGTGGTGATGTGGCCATGAGATCACTACAGGCCGGGGTATGGAGGCTACGCTGAGTGACCGGCTGGCATTATCAGTGCAGCCTGTAGTTTGTGGCCTCCTGACTGATCAGTATGATGCAGTGCTGACTGCGGAGCTGACAGGAGGGTGAGCTTATAGGGAGGGGAGAAGTCACCCCTAATTCAGGCTGTCAGCCGGCGCCCTGTGCTAAGGCATGCAGTGCCGCTGCTTGTAGCCTATGGGGGAGGATGGTGCGTGAAATCATTTCTGCATATACCTTTAGCCAGCGGTTTCATGTAACAAAAAAAAATAATCAATTATTACGCTATGTAACACTGCAGTAAAATATTGGCCTACAATGTCATTTTAACCAATTTTTTTTCCTAGGAAAGTAGTACTGTACTTTTTTTTTCAGACATGGGCTGATCTGTACAAGTAATTGAAAGCATAACTTACGCTCCAGCAGCTTTACCACAATACATTGGACCAGTATAAAAATTCTTATTCGTGGACTCCACCCTTCTGTCAAATCTATGTTTTATGGCAGCCATACAGTCATTCAGCAGACAGCCATTATCGCTCCTCACATGCCGGCCAGCGAGGAATAAGCCGCTGCCAGACACCTCGCAAAGCAATTTAACCCCTTTCATGCCGTGGTCAATAGCAGCCATTGCATTTAGGTGGTTAGCCAGAAGGGGCTCCCTCTGTAATCCTCATCGGTCCATCTGTGACATGATCATAGCATGGCAATAGTGTGATCATATTAATAATCCATACAGCCCCCAAGGGCTGCACATGTGCTAATAAAGGAGTTTCCTAAAGATAGCAAGTTATCCCATACCCTCAGTGATGCCAAGAATGGCTGTCTTAAAGGAGTGGTGGTCAAGGCATTCACCTCAGAGTTCTATTTACGGTCTATAAGACTACCCAGATATGTGGTAGTACTCTGCTCTGTTTTTTCTAGCAGTCCCACAGACAATGAAGGGTTCAGCAGTGCTTACGTGCCTCCTCCATTCTATTCAGATAGAGCTATGCAGAGCCGTGTTCTGGGGATCTGAAGGTGCCCCAACAGTCAGATCCCTATTCAAGTACGAAGAAGTGGCAAAGACACTCACCTGTCATGATTCTCAATGGCGAGAGAACATAGCCCAGCATATATGAGAACTAGCTCTTGGAAGATGGAAACTATACTGACCATGAACTAAACCTGCCGCACAACTAGAAGTGGCTGGGTAGCATGCCTACGTTTTTTTATCCCTAGATGCCCAGCGCCAGCCGGAGAACTACCTAATCCTAGCAGAGGAAAAGACAGTCCTGGCTCACCTCTAGAGAAATTTTCCCAAAAGGCAGACAGAGGCCCCCACATATATTGGCGGTGATTTTAGATGAAATGACAAACGTAGTATGAAAATAGGTTTAGCAAAATCGAGGTCCGCTTACTAGATAGCAGGAAGACAGAAAGGGCACTTTCATGGTCAGCAGAAAACCCTATCAAAACACCATCCAGAAATTACTTTAAGACTCTAGCATTAACTCATAACACCAGAGTGGCAATTTCCGCTCACAAGAGCTTTCCAGACACAGTAACGAAACAGCAGCTGTGAACAGGAACAAAATGCAAAAACACACAAGGACAAAAGTCCAACTTAGCTGGGAGTTGTCTAGTAGCAGGAACATGCACAGAAAAGCTTCTGATTACATTGATGACCGGCATGAAACTGACAGAGGAGCAAGGTTATATAGCGACTCCCACATCCTGATAGGAGCAGGTGAACAGAGGGGATGATGCACACAAGTACAATTCCACAAGTGGCCACCGGGGGAGCCCAGAATCCAATTTCACAACAGTACCCCCCCCTCAAGGAGGGGGCACCGAACCCTCACCAGAACCACCAGGGCGATCAGGATGAGCCCTATGAAAGGCACGGACAAGATCGGAGGCATGAACATCAGAGGCAGTGACCCAAGAATTATCCTCCTGACCGTATCCCTTCCATTTGACCAGATACTGGAGTTTCCGTCTGGAAACACGAGAGTCTAAGATCTTTTCCACAACGTACTCCAACTCACCCTCTACCAACACCGGAGCAGGAGGCTCAACGGAAGGCACAGCCGGTACCTCATACCTGCGCAACAATGACAGATGAAAAACATTATGAATCGAAAAGGATGCAGGGAGGTCCAAACGGAAGGACACAGGGTTAAGAATCTCCAATATCTTGTACGGGCCGATGAACCGAGGCTTAAACTTAGGAGAAGAAACCCTCATAGGGACAAAACGAGAAGACAACCACACCAAGTCCCCAACACAAAGCCGAGGACCAACACGACGACGGCGGTTGGCAAAAAGCTGAGTCTTCTCCTGGGACAACTTCAAATTGTCCACCACCTGCCCCCAAATCTGATGCAACCTCTCCACCACAGCATCCACTCCAGGACAATCCGAAGATTCCACTTGACCGGAGGAAAATCGAGGATGAAACCCCGAATTACAGAAAAACGGGGACACCAAGGTGGCAGAGCTGGCCCGATTATTGAGGGCGAACTCCGCCAAAGGCAAAAAAGCAACCCAATCATCCTGATCCGCAGACACAAAACACCTCAAATATGTCTCCAAGGTCTGATTAGTCCGCTCGGTCTGGCCATTAGTCTGAGGATGGAAAGCAGACGAAAAAGACAAATCTATGCCCATCCTAGCACAGAATGCCCGCCAAAATCTAGACACGAATTGGGTCCCTCTGTCAGAAACAATATTCTCCGGAATACCATGCAAACGAACAACATTTTGAAAAAACAGAGGAACCAACTCGGAAGAAGAAGGCAACTTAGGCAAGGGAACCAGATGGACTATCTTAGAGAAACGGTCACACACCACCCAGATGACAGACATCTTCTGAGAAACAGGCAGATCCGAAATAAAATCCATCGAGATGTGCGTCCAAGGCCTCTTCGGGATAGGCAAGGGTAACAACAATCCACTAGCCCGAGAACAACAAGGCTTGGCCCGAGCACAAACGTCACAAGACTGCACAAAGCCTCGCACATCTCGTGACAGGAAAGGCCACCAGAAGGACCTTGCCACCAAATCCCTGGTACCAAAGATTCCAGGATGACCTGCCAACGCAGAAGAATGAACCTCAGAGATGACTCTACTGGTCCAATCATCAGGAACAAACAGTCTACCAGGTGGGCAACGATCAGGTCTATCCGCCTGAAACTCCTGCAAGGCCCGCCGCAGGTCTGGAGAAACGGCAGACAATATCACTCCATCTTTAAGGATACCTGTGGGCTCAGAATTACCAGGGGAGTCAGGCTCAAAACTCCTAGAAAGGGCATCCGCCTTAACATTCTTAGAACCCGGTAGGTAAGACACCACAAAATTAAACCGAGAGAAAAACAACGACCAGCGCGCCTGTCTAGGATTCAGGCGCCTGGCAGACTCAAGGTAAATTAAATTTTTGTGGTCAGTCAATACCACCACCTGATGTCTGGCCCCCTCAAGCCAGTGACGCCACTCCTCAAAAGCCCACTTCATGGCCAAAAGCTCCCGATTCCCAATATCATAATTCCGCTCGGCGGGCGAAAATTTACGGGAAAAAAAAGCACAAGGTCTCATCACGGAGCAGTCGGAACTTCTCTGCGACAACACCGCCCCAGCTCCGATTTCAGAAGCGTCGACCTCAACCTGAAAAGGAAGAGCAACATCAGGCTGACGCAACACTGGGGCGGAAGAAAAGCGGCGCTTGAGCTCCCGAAAGGCCTCCACAGCATCAGGGGACCAATCAGCAACATCAGCACCCTTCTTAGTCAAATCAGTCAATGGTTTTACAACATCAGAAAAACCAGCAATAAATCGACGATAAAAGTTAGCAAAGCCCAAAAATTTCTGAAGACTCTTAAGAGAAGAGGGTTGCGTCCAATCACCAATAGCCTGAACCTTGACAGGATCCATCTCGATGGAAGAGGGGGAAAAAATGTATCCCAAGAAGGAAATCTTTTGAACCCCAAAAACACACTTAGAACCCTTCACACACAAGGAATTAGACCGCAAAACCTGAAAAACCCTCCTGACCTGCTGGACATGAGAGTCCCAGTCATCCGAAAAAATCAGAATATCATCCAGATACACAATCATAAATTTATCCAAATAATCGCGGAAAATGTCATGCATAAAGGACTGGAAGACTGAAGGGGCATTTGAAAGACCAAAAGGCATCACCAAATACTCAAAATGGCCCTCGGGCGTATTAAATGCGGTTTTCCACTCATCCCCCTGCTTGATTCGCACCAAATTATACGCCCCACGGAGATCAATCTTAGAGAACCACTTGGCCCCCTTTATACGAGCAAACAAATCAGTAAGCAGTGGTAACGGATATTGATATTTAACCGTGATTTTATTCAAAAGTCGATAATCAATACACGGCCTCAAAGAGCCGTCTTTCTTAGACACAAAGAAAAAACCGGCTCCTAAGGGAGATGACGAAGGACGAATATGTCCCTTTTCCAATGACTCCTTTATATATTCTCGCATAGCCGCGTGTTCAGGCACAGACAGATTAAATAAACGACCCTTAGGGTATTTACTACCCGGAATCAAGTCTATGGCACAATCGCACTCCCGGTGCGGAGGTAGTGAACCCAGCTTGGGTTCTTCAAAAACGTCACGAAAGTCAGACAAGAATTCAGGAATCTCAGAGGGAATAGATGATGAAATGGAAACCAAAGGTACGTCCCCATGAGTTCCTTTACATCCCCAGCTTAACACAGACATAGCTCTCCAGTCGAGGACTGGGTTATGAGATTGCAGCCATGGCAATCCCAGCACCAAAACATCATGTAGATTATACAGCACCAGAAAGCGAATAACCTCCTGGTGATCCGGATTAACACGCATAGTCACTTGTGTCCAGTATTGTGGTTTATTACTAGCCAATGGGGTGGAGTCAATCCCTTTCAGAGGTATCGGAGCCTCCAATGGCTCCAAATCATACCCACAGCGTTTGGCAAAGGACCAATCCATAAGACTCAAAGCAGCGCCAGAGTCGACATAGGCGTCCGCGGTAATAGATGACAAAGAACAAATCAGGGTCACAGATAGAATAAACTTAGACTGTAAAGTGCTAATTGAAACAGACTTGTCAGGCTTCTTAGTACGCTTAAAGAATGCTGATATAACATGAGTTGAATCACCACAATAGAAGCACAACCCATTTTTTCATCTAAAATTCTGCCGCTCGCTTCTGGACAGAATTCTATCACATTGCATATTTTCTGGCGTTTTCTCAGTAGACACCGCCAAATGGTGCACAGGTTTGCGCTCCCGCAGACGCCTATCGATCTGAATAGCCATCGTCATGGACTCATTCAGACTCGCAGGCACAGGGAACCCCACCATAACATCCTTAATGGCATCAGAGAGACCTTCTCTGAAAATCGCCGCCAGGGCGCACTCATTCCACTGAGTAAGCACAGACCATTTGCGGAATTTTTGGCAGTATATTTCAGCTTCATCTTGCCCCTGAGACAAGGACATCAAGGCCTTTTCCGCCTGAAGCTCTAAATGAGGTTCCTCATAAAGCAACCCCAAGGCCAGAAAAAACGCATCCACATTGAGCAACGCAGGATCCCCTGGTGCCAATGCAAAAGCCCAGTCTTGAGGGTCGCCCCGGAGCAAGGAAATTACAATCCTGACCTGCTGTGCAGGGTCTCCGGCAGAGCGAGACTTCAGGGACAAAAACAATTTGCAATTATTTTTAAAATTTTGAAAATGAGATCTATTCCCCGAGAAGAATTCAGGCAAAGGAATTCTAGGCTCAGACATAGGTGCATGAACAACAAAATCTTGCAAATTTTGTACCTTAGTGGCGAGATTATTCAAACCTGTAGCTACACTCTGAAGATCCATTTGAAACAGGTGAACACAGAGCCATTCAAGGATTAGAAGGAGAGAAAGAGAGGAAGGCTGCAGTATAGGCAGACTAGCAAGTGATTCAATTAAGAGCACACTCAGAACTAGAGGAAAAAAAAAAAAAAAAATTGTAGCAGACTTCTTTTTTCTCTCCTTTCTCAGCCAGTAATTTAACCCTTTTTTGGGCCGGTCAAACTGTCATGATTCTCAATGGCGAGAGAACATAGCCCAGCATATATGAGAACTAGCTCTTGGAAGATGGAAACTATACTGACCATGAACTAAACCTGCCGCACAACTAGAAGTGGCCGGGTAGCATGCCTACGTTTTTTTATCCCTAGATGCCCAGCGCCAGCCGGAGAACTACCTAATCCTAGCAGAGGAAAAGACAGTCCTGGCTCACCTCTAGAGAAATTTTCCCAAAAGGCAGACAGAGGCCCCCACATATATTGGCGGTGATTTTAGATGAAATGACAAACGTAGTATGAAAATAGGTGTAGCAAAATCGAGGTCCGCTTACTAGATAGCAGGAAGACAGAAAGGGCACTTTCATGGTCAGCAGAAAACCCTATCAAAACACCATCCAGAAATTACTTTAAGACTCTAGCATTAACTCATAACACCAGAGTGGCAATTTCCGCTCACAAGAGCTTTCCAGACACAGTAACGAAACAGCAGCTGTGAACAGGAACAAAATGCAAAAACACACAAGGACAAAAGTCCAACTTAGCTGGGAGTTGTCTAGTAGCAGGAACATGCACAGAAAAGCTTCTGATTACATTGATGACCGGCATGAAACTGACAGAGGAGCAAGGTTATATAGCGACTCCCACATCCTGATAGGAGCAGGTGAACAGAGGGGATGATGCACACAAGTACAATTCCACAAGTGGCCACCGGGGGAGCCCAGAATCCAATTTCACAACACTCACCGTTCCATTAATGTTCTTTATTTGGAAATCACATAAAAAGTAAGGAAGTGTGAAGAGGAGACACAACGGACGACGGCCGTTTCGCGCTTCTACGTCTGACATGCACTGTGAGCTGTGAGGTCTAATATAGACAGGTGTGTGCCTTTCCAAATCAAGTCCTATCAGTTTAATTAAACACAGCTGGACTCCAATGAAGGAGTAGAACCATCTGAAGGAGGATCACAAGGAAATGGACAGCATGTGACTTAAATATGAGTGTCTGAACAAAGGGTCTGAATACTTATGACCATGTGATATTTCAGTTTTCCTTTTTTTTATTACATTTGCAACAATTTCTACATTTCTGTTTTTTTTTTCAGTCAAGATGGGGTGCACAGAGTGTACATTAATGAGAAACAAAAATGAACTTTTTTGAATTTACCAAATGGCTGCAATGAAACAAAGAATTAAAAATGTAAAGGGGTCAGAATACTTTCCGTACCCACGGTATAAATCAAAAATCACAATAATCAAAGCACACTTATCTTGCTTATTCTGCGGCAGACAGTAGCTTTTCCGCTATGTGGGAAAATGGTCTTAAAAGCTCCACATGCATCAATGGTGTATCAAATCTGCAACACGGTCATTAGTCCACATGGATTATATGAATGGAGCATAGCCATCCCTATCCTCAGGCATTGCTAGCAGAAGGACTCTGATGCAGAATCTGAAGGCAAGGCTGGCCACACAAGCCTTTCTGGTATAGCCAGGGGCTACAGACTGAAGCAAACAGCCTCATAGGCATACATTGGATCCCAAACAATCCAGAAGCAGTGGTCCGCATATGGACTGTGAAACGTAGACTTATGAAGCCAGCCTAAAGCTGGGGCTACACATAGGCTTTGGCCTCGACATGGGTCACGCAGCCAAAGATCACAAAGTGACGCTGCTATACTGGAACATATTGCAGTTGAATAGCAGAAATCCCTTGGCAACCATGACAAGCAAGTCAGTACCATGCTGGTCTCAGTACCCTAAAAGGCACAATATGACCCCATTCACATGTATTACGCGGTGATGTAGCAGCAGCATAATAGCAATCATTGGCCTTAAATCTGGGCAGAATCCCATGGTAACTAAATATCACCCAGCTTCCAAGCTCCGAGGTGACAATACCTCACAGCCTCTGCTGCCATCTTGTGTTTAGAACGTCAAGTGACAATGCCTGTAGACATCCGGATCAGCTGAATCCATACTACTGGGACCTGCAGACACTATAGATGCCTCCACATTTGGTAGAGAAGCGAATGCACACATGTAGTCAGTTTTGGGGTACCTACAACATTGATAACTTTTTATTGCATTATTTGTGAGACATGCAGAAAACAAAAAACGGCAATTTTGTTATCACTTCCCCACAGAATAGAAGTGATAACTTATTAATCGTGGGGGGGCGATCTCTAGTACCCATGCCAATTGGGAGAATGTGAACCTTTTATCCCCTTTTAGAACAGAGTGGCAGTGCATATGTCTGACTGCTGCTTCATTCATTCCAGACGGCGCTGATGAGCAGTACGCTCTGCTTTTTCTGGAAGAACCATAGAAAATAGATAGAGTGGCGATTGGGGGTCTGACCTCCCATGCAGTCATGTAACAGGAATAAAAAGACCCCATTCTGCTGATCGGTGTCCCAGCGGTCAGCATTTGGTTTTGCAATACTGCAGCACTACCACAATGCACAAAAAAATAAAATCACACATTGCGGCATTAATATATATTGGAGCAGTGTCGCTGCGGCGGTGGTTAGCGCACAACCCTGCTCCTTTAAAGCAAAAGTTAGGGCCCACTGAGATTCGTTGTGGCAGTGGCGTCATACAGTCTGGTCAGACTGTTACATGCCTGCAGCATTAGAGCAATGTATGATTTGGGAAGTGCTGTCCGTTCTCTTTTTTGAGTACAGCACTACCACAATGTGAGGGCATAATGCAGAGCAATGCCAAAATGACATTACTGTGCACATATTTCATCTTATGTCACTTATAACCGATTCAGGGTGACATGAAGCAGTTTTCCATCTCTGCTCAGTCTTTTACGCTTAACATTTGTGAAAATGACAGATTAATGGTGACTTCTAACTAATAAAAAGCTAAAATTCTAAAGGTATTAACAGATTAGGCTACATGCCCAAACGAGTATTGACACCTCTCCTGCCATCTGGTTGCTGCTTTCACACTAAATATTTTACACCTATTCTTCAGATTATTTTCTATGTAGAAAAACTGTAGACGCCTTTACAAAACAGATAATTCTAAGACTGGCTCACAGGCCATTAATTACATAGGAGAAATGCAAACAGGAAAGAGTACATAGTGTATATCCCTCTGGACTATGCTGGGATAGCTCCCAATGCAATAACACTAATTGTCAAATGGTGGGGGAGGGGGATTATTGATTTTAGGCATGTGGGAAGGTGAAGATATCCTGGCACTCTGTTATTTTTTAAGAAGTAGAAAAATGATTATAGTTTAGAGTCTGACCGGTTTCCAATGCATTTGCTTCCAATTATTCAATAAACATGGCAGGGAGTGGGGCATTGTACTATCGAACATGCCATAGGTCTGACACCGCTCGCAGTACCTAAGACAAGCTTTTCCATTTAAAGATGCATGCTTCTCCCTAAACCACTAAAAAAAAAAAAAAATAATAATAAGTTAAACTCCATCTTGCAGATACAGTGGGGCTGCAGCTCGGTCACGTAATATTTGGCACTTCATATCGGTCTCTGCATTCTGTCTGCTTAAATCAGTGGTCGGCTGCAGTGGTCATAGGCAGATATTAGCTTGCAAGCTAACGCTACAGAGAAGCAGTTTGTAATTCCCAATCAGGCCGAGATCATGTTCCTTTAGCATTAGCCATCTACACGATATGAAGTATTAGGACACATCCTTTATATGCCTATATGCAGTTTAGTGAGCTTGGCTTACCCTCCCTGGGTCCATCACTGAGTCTCCACTGCTACCTCGGTTTCCATTGCTTGGCTGCAACTATGATGTCACGTCGACTTCGCTGCAGCCAATCACTGAGCTCAACAGTTCTGCCCATGTAAACGGCACAAACTGCTCAGAGCCACTGAGCTTAGTGATCGGCAGTACTGATGAGCGAGTATACTCGTTGTTCGGGAGATCTCCGAGTATTTGTTAGTGCTCGGAGATTTAGTTTTCATGGTCTCAGCTGCATGATTTACGGCTGCTGGACAGCCTGAATACATGTGGGGGTTGCCAGGTTGCTAGGGAATCCTAACATGTATTCAGCCTGTCTAGCAGCCGTAAATCATGCAGCTGCGTGGACAAAAACAATCTCCGAGCACACACAAATACTCGGGAGACCACCTGAGTGACGAGTATACTAGCTCATCACTAATCGGCAGCTGTGATGTTGACGTGACGCCACTGTTGCAGCCAAACAACGGAGATTGTGCGATTACACACCACTAGATCCCAGGAGAGTAAGCAAAGCCCAGCAGATGACTCCTCCTGACGCCACCTCTCCGATTTGTGTATTTGCATGGAGCATGGAGTCCTAAGCAGCCTAGTGCATAACCTCATAGATTACAGTAATGCTTTTAGGAATTGCTGTGCAGCATATTATTAATAGTGTATAATATATTAGTAATCTGTAAAATGAGGCTCATGTTTTATTGACCCTTATTATAATAAATGCCATGTTTGTGGATTCCTGTCCCCTACAGAAGCAGATGGTGCTGGCAAATGGCTTGAAGTTCATGCATTTGCAACATAAAAAGTGGCAATTTTTGTAAGTTATTTCATGTTTTCCCGAGCTGCCAGATCATTATTATATAACTCATCCAGAGCTGCATCTACTCTTTTGCTTGCGACTACACTGAACCAGCAGGGAACGTGGGGTCCAGCATACTCGGAGATACTAGTAGACCTGGGAGCTCATCTCTGACTGAAAATAATGCAATTCAAGATAATAAAATCCACACGACAAGAGACAGCAGAGGTATTGAGGCCAAGTTCCCACAATGACTATTTGTGGGATTTTGAAGATCTTACAGCGACGATTTAGGTTGCTTGCAATAAAAACGCATGTACAAAAAAAAATTTACTCAAAAATGTTTTTGTTCTTTTGTGTTTTTTTCTCTCATTTTCTCATCTCCTATTTCAACTGCATTTCCATTGTGGAAAGCCATTCAATGCTTTTTTTTTTTTTTTTTTTTTTTTTACCTGCAGATTACAGTTATGTCCATATATATTTGGACAGAGACAACATTTTTCTAATTTTGGTTATAGACATTACCTCAATGAATTATAAACAAAACAATTCAGATGCAGTTGAAGTTCAGACTTTCACCTTTCATTTGAGGGTATCCACATTAAAATTGGATGAAGGGTTTAGGAGTTTCAGCTCCTTAACATGTGCCACCCTGTTTTTAAAGGGACCAAAAGTAATTGGAGAATTGACTCCAAGGCTATTTCATGGACATGTGTGGGCAATCCCTTCGTTATGTCATTCTCAATTAAGCAGATAAAAGGCCTGGAGTTGATTTGAGGTGTGGTGCTTGCATTTGGAAGGTTTGGCTGTGAAGTAAACATGCGGTCAAAGGAGCTCTCCATGCAGGTGAAACAAGCCATCCTTAAGCTGCGAAAAACAGAAAAAACCCATCCGAGAAATTGCTACAATATTAGGAGTGGTTAAATCTACAGTTTGGTACATCCTGAGAAAGAAAGAAAGCACTGGTGAACTCATCAATGCAAAAAGACTTGGGCGCCCACGGAAGACAACAGTGGTGGATGATCGCAGAATAATCTCCATGGTGAAGAGAAACCCCTTCACAACAGCCAACCAAGTGACCAACACTCTCCAGGAGGTCGGCGTATCAATATCCAAATCTACTATAAAGAGAAAACTGCATGAAAGTAAATACAGAGGGTTCACTGCACGGTGCAAGCCACTAATAAGCATCAAGAATAAAAAGGCTAGACTGGACTTTGCTAAAAAACATCTAAAAAAGCCAGCACAGTTCTGGAAGAACATTCTTTGGACAGATGAAACCAAGATCAACCTCTATCAGAATGATGGAAAGAGAAAAGTATGGTGAAGGCGTGGTACAGCTCATGATCCAAAGCATACCACATCATCTGTAAAACACGGCGGAGGCAGTGTGATGGCTTGGGCATGCATGGCTGCCAGTGGCACTGGGTCACCAGTGTCACTGGCAAAGAAGCAAAGAAGTGGAATATTCTTGAATGGCCAAGTCAGTCACCTGATCTCAACCCAATTGTGCAGCATTTCACTTGTTAAAGACTAAACTTCAGACAGAAAGGCCCACAAACAAACAGCAACTGAAAACTACCACAGTGAAGGCCTGGCAGAGCATCAAAAAGGAGGAAACACAGCGTCTGGTGATGTCCATGAGTTCAAGACTTCAGGCACTCATTGTCAACAAAGGGTTTTCAACCAAGTACTAGAAATGAACATTTTATTTAAAATTATTTAATGTGTGTCCAATTACTTTTGGTCCCTTTAACCCCCTCATGACCCAGCCTATTTTGACCTTAATGACCTGGCCGTTTTTTTGCTATTTTGACCAGTGTCCCTTTGTGAGGTAATAACTCAGAAACGCTTCAACGAATCCTAGCGGAAGTTTATTAACCCCTTCACCCTCGGAGCTTTTTCCCTTTTTTTAGTTTTTCGCTCCCCTGCTTCCCAGAGCCATAACTTTTTTATTTTTCCGTCAATATGGCCATGTGAGGGCTTATTTTTTGCGGGACGAGATGTGCTTTTGAACGATATCATTGGTTTTACCATGCCGTGTAACAGAAAACGGGAAAAAAAAATTCCAACTGTGATGAAATTGCAAAAAAAGTGCAATCTCACCCTTGTTTTTTGTTTGGCTTTTTTGCTAGGTTCACCAAATGCTAAAACTGACCTGCCATTATGATTCTACAGGTCATTACGAGTTCATAGACACCTAACATGTCTAGGTTATTTTTTATCTAAGTGGTTGAAAAAAATTCCAAAGTTTGCAACAAAAAAACATTGCGCGATTTTCCAATACCCGTAGCGTCTCCAATTTTTGTCATCTGGGGTCAGGTGAGGGCTTATTTTTTGCCAATCTGGCGTTTTTAATGATACCATTTTGGTGTAGATATGTTCTTTTGATCGCCCGTTATTGCATTTTAATGCAATGTCGCGGCGACCAAAAAAACGTAATTTTGGCGTTTTGATTTTTTTTCTCGCTACGCAATTTAGCGGTCAGGTTAATCCTTTGTTTTTATTGATAGATCGGGCGATTCTGAACGCGGCGACACCAAATTTGTGTATGTTTGATTTTTTTTTAATTGCTTTATTTTGATTGGGGCGAAAGGGGGGTGATTTAAACTCTTATATATTTTTTATATTTTTAAAACACTTTTTTTTAAATTTTGGCATGCTTCAATGGCCTCCATAGGAGGCTAGAAGCATGCACAACTCGATCGGCTCTGCTACATAGAGGTGAAGTACAGATCACCTCTATGTAGCAGAAATCCAGGTGTACTTTGAACGCCGACCACAGGGTGGCGCTCAAAGCAATCGGCCATCAACAACCATAGAGGTCTCAAGGAGACCTCTGGTTGTTATGCCAATGCACCGCTGACCCCCGATCATGTGACGGGGTCAGCGGTGCGAGTACCTCCGGCCGCGTGGCCGGGAGCGCTAGTTAAATGCCGCTGTCAGCGCTTGACAGCGGCATTTAATTAGTTAATGGGCGCGGGCGGATCGCGATTCCGCTCGCACTCATTGCACGCACATGTCAGCTGACATGTCGCGGCTTTGAGGTGGGCTCACCTCCGGAGCCCACCTCAAAGCAGGGGATCTGCCAGCTGACGTACTATTCCGTCAGCTGGCAGAAAGGGGTTAACCCTTCAGGTGATTCACAGCAGCAGAAGCAACATGGAAGGAAAAAATGAACATTTAACTTTTTAGTCACAAAAATGATCTTATAGCAACAATTTTTTTATTTTCCCAAGGGTAAAAGGAGAAACTGGACCACGAACGTTGTTGTCCAATTCGTCCTGAGTACGCTGATACCTCATATGTGGGGGTAAACCACTGTTTGGGCGCACGGCAGGGCTCGGAAGGGAAGGAGCGCCATTTGACTTTTTGAATGAAAAACTGGCTCCAATCTTTAGCGGACACCATGTCGCGTTTGGACAGCCCCCGTGTGCCTAAACATTGGAGCTCCCCCACAAGTGACCCCATTTTGGAAACTAGACCCCCCCAAGGAACTTATCTAGAAGCATAGTGAGCACTTTAAACCCCCAGGTGCTTCACAAATTGATCCGTAAAAATGAAAAAGTACTTTTTCACAAAAACATTCTTTTAGCCTCAATTTTTTCATTTTCACATGGGCAACAGGATAAAATGGATCCTAAAATTTGTTGGGCAATTTCTCCTGAGTACACAGATACCTCACATGTGGGGGTAAACCACTGTTTGGGCACATGGTAAGGCTCGGAAGGGAACAAGCGCCATTTGACTTTTTGAACGAAAAATTATCTCCATCGTTAGCGGACACCATGTCGCGTTTGGAAAGCTCCTGTGTGCCTAAACATTGGAGCACCCCTACAAGTGACCCCATTTTGGAAACTAGACCCCCCAAGGAACTTATCTAGATGCATAGTGAGCACTTTAAACCCCCAGGTGCTTCACAGAAGTTTATAACGCAGAGCCGTGAAAATAAAAAAATAATTCTTCTTTCCCCAAAAATGATTTTTAGCCCGGAATTTTTTATTTTCCCAAGGGTAATAGGAGAAATTGGACCCCAAATGTTGTTGTCCAGTTTGTCCTGAGTACGATGATACCCCATATGTGGGGGTAAACCACTGTTTGGGCGCACGGCAGGGCTCGGAAGGGAAGGCACGCCATTTGGCTTTTTGAATGGAAAATTAGCTCCAATCATTAGCGGACACCATGTCGCGTTTGGAGAGCCCCTGTGTGCCTAAACATTGGAGCTCCCCCACAAGTGACCCCATTTTGTAAACTAGACCTCCCAAGGAACTAATCTAGATGTGTGGTGAGCACTTTGAACCCTCAAGTGCTTCACAGAATTTTATAACGCAGAGCCATTTTCCAAGGGTAACAGGAGAAATTTGACCCCAAAAGTCGTTGTCCAGTTTCTCCTGAGTACGCCGATACCCCATATGTGGGGGTAAACCACTGTTTGGGCACACGTCAGGGTTCGGAAGGGAAGTAGTGACGTTTTGAAATGCAGACTTTGATGGAATGCTCTGCGGGCGTCGCGTTGCGTTTGCAGAGCCCCTGATGTGCCTAAACCGTAGAAACTCCCCACAAGTGACCCCATTTTGGAAACTAGACCCACCAAGGGAACTTATCTAGATGTGTGGTGAGCACGTTCAACCCCCAAGTGCTTCACAGAAGTTTACAACGCAGAGCCGTGAAAATAAAAAATAATTTTTCTTTCCTCAAAAATGATGTTTTAGCAAGCAATTTTTTATTTTCACAAGGGTAACAGGAGAAATTGGACCCCAATAGTTGTTGCCCAGTTTGTCCTGAGTACACCAATACCCCATATGTGGGGAGTAAACCACTGTTTGGGCACAAGTCGGGGCTCGGAAGGGAAGTAGTGACGTTTTGAAATGCAGACTTTGATGGGAGTGGTCTGCGGGCGTCACATTCCATTTGCAGAGCCCCTGATGTGCCTAAACAGTAGAAACCCCCCACAAGTGACCTCATTTTGGAAACTAGACCCCCCAAGGGAACTTATCTAGATGTGTAGTGAGCACTTAGAACCCCCAAGTGCTTCATAGAAGTTTACAACGCAGAGCAGTGAAAATAAAAAATATTTTTTCATTCCTCAAAAATTATGTTTTAGCAAGCAATTTTTTATTTTCGCAAGAGTAACAGGAGAGATTGGACCCCAATAGTTGTTGTCCAGTCTGTCCTGAGTACGCTGATACCCCATATGTGGGGGTAAACCACTGTTTGGGCGCACGTCGGGGCTCGGAAGGGAGGGAGCACCATTTGACTTTTTAAACGCAAGATTGGCTGGAATCAATGGTGGTGCCATGTTACGTTTTGAGACCCCTGATGTGCATAAACAGTGGAAACTCCTCCATTCTAACTCCAACACTAACCCCAACACACCCCAAACCCTAATCCCAACTCTAGATATAACCCTCACCCCAACACACCCCTAACCACAACCCTAACCCAACACACCCCTAACCCTAATCCCAACCCTAACCACAACCCTAACCCCAACACAGCTCTAACCCTAACCACAAGCCTAATCTTAACCCCATTTCCAAACCCTAGCCCTAATTCCAACCCTAACCCTAAGGCTATGTGCCCACATTGCGGATTCGTGTGAGAATTTTCCGCACCATTTTTGAAAAATCCGCAGATAAAAGGCACTGCGTTTTACCTGCGCATTTACCGCGGATTTCCAGTCTTTTTTGTGCGGATTTCACCTGCGGATTCCTATTGAGGAGCAGGTGTAAAACGGAATCCGCACAAAGAATTGACATGCTGCGGAAAATACAACACAGCGTTTCCATGCGGTACGCACCATGGGCACAGCGGATTTGGTTTTCAGTAGGTTTACATGGTACTGTAAACCTGATGGAAAACTGCTACGAATCCACAGCAGCCAATCCGCTGCGGATCCACAGCCAAATCCACACCATGTGTGCACATAGTCTAATCTAACCCTAAGGGTATGTGCACACGACCGGATTTCTTGCAGAAATTTCCTGAAGAAAACCGGAAATTTTCTGCAAGAAATCCGCATTTTTTTTTTTGCGTTTTTTTAGCATTCTGCAAGCGTAATTAGCTTGCAGAATGCTAAAGTTTTCCAAGCGATCTGTAGCATCGCTTGGAAAACTGACTGACAGGTTGGTCACACTTGTCAAACAAAGCGTTTGACAGGTGTGACCAACTTTTTACTATAGATGCTGCTTTTGCAGCATCTGTAGTAAAAGATAGAATGTTTAAAAATAATAAAAAAAATTAAAAAAATGCTTATACTCACCCGCAGACAGCTGATCTCCTCACCGGCGTCCGTTCCATATAGATGGTGTGTGCGCGCAGGACCTTCCATGACGTCGCGGTCACGTGAGCGGTCACATGACAGGTCTCGACCAATCACAAGACGGCGACGTCATCACAGGTCCTTCACCGCACACTAGCTACAGGAACCGAAGTGAGGAGCGTGCAGTGGAGAGGCGGGAAGACATCGAAGGTGAGTATAGGACTATTTTTTATTTTAATTCTTTTTTTTTTGACCACTTATATGGTGCCCAGTCCGTGGAGGAGAGTCTCCTCTCCTCCACCCTGGGTACCAACCGCACATAATCTGCTTACTTCCCGCATGGTGGGCACAGCCCCGTGCGGGAAGTAAGCAGATCAATGGACTCCTAGGTGTGCGGAATCCCCTGCAATTCCGCATTTTAATGAACATGTTGCTTTTTTTTCCGCGATGCGATTTTTTCGCGGAAAAAAGGCTACATTTGCACAAAAAATGCGGAATACACTGAAAATAATGGGAGGCATGTTAGCTTTTTTTCGCGTTTTTATCACGTTTTTATAGCGAAAAAACGCGAAAAATACTGAATGTGTGCACATGGCCTAAATCTAGTTCTAACCCTAATTCTAACCCTAATCCTAGCCCTAGTGGTGGAAGAAAAAAAAAATATATATATATTTTCTTTATTTTTATTATTGTCCCTACCTATGGGGGTGATAAAGGGGGGGGTTCATTTACTATTTTTTTATTTTGATCACTGTGAATAGGTTTTATCACAGTGATCAAAATGTACCTGGAATGAATCTGCCGGCCGGCAGATTCGGAGGGCGCACTGCGCATGCGCCCGCCATTTTGGAAGATGGAGGCGCCCATGAAGAAAATGGACAGACACCGCGAGGCTCGGTAAGTACGGGGGGGGGGGGGGGACCGGAGCACGGGGGGAGCGGGCAGGAGGACGGGGGAGCAGACAGGAGGATGGAGGGGAGCGGACCACAGTACGGGGCAGAAAGGAGGACTGGGGAGGCAATCGGTGGCGGTGGGGGGGGGGCAGATTAGGTTTTCCAGCCATGGCCGATGATATTGCAGCATCGGCCATGGCTGGATTGTAATATTTCACCATTTTCATAGGTGAAATATTACAAATCGCTCTGATTGGCTGTTGAAAGTGAAACAGCCAATCAGAGCGATCGTAGCCATGGGGGTGTAGCACCACTCCCCCTGTCCCTGCAGAACGGGTGAAATTGGAGTTAACCAATTTCACCAATTAAGGGCACCGACTTTCATGACGCCTACGTGGCGTCAAAGGTCGGGAAGGGGTTAAAAACAGGGTGGCACATGTTAAGGAGCTGAAACTCCTAAACCCTTCATCCAATTTGAATGTGGATACCCTCAAATGAAAGCTGAAAGTCTGAACTTCATCTGCATCTGAAATGTTTTGTTTAAAATTCATTGAGGTAATGTCTATAACCAAAATTAGAAAAATGTTGTCTCTGTCCAAATACATATGGACGTAACTGTATACTGATTCTCATTCACGTTTTCGGGGAAAGTCCACAAATCAAATAAAACACCTATTGACTGTAATAGAAACAGACACGTTGTGGATTTCAAAAACACACTGGGGGTCAATTTACTCTGCGTAATAAAAAAATAATAAAAAAAAAAAAAGCAGCGGGTATGAGATTTCTATAAACCCCATCCACTTAGCTGGAACTGTAAGGCCTTGTTTGATCAGTGTTTGGTCAGTATTTTACCTCAGTATTTGTACGCCAAAACCAGAAGTTGGTGATAAATACAGAAGTGGTGACGTGTTTCTATTACACTTTTCCTCTGATTGTCCTACTCCTGGTTTGGTTTACAAATACTGAGTATACTATAATATACTGAGGTAAAAAAAAAACAAAAAAAAAACCCCTCACCAAATACTCAATGTGTGCACGTTACATCTCACGGGTCCCATGCCGACAGTTTACACATACCCAGCATCCCTGAAGAGTAACCGTTTCCTTGCTGACAGTTGCCAGTATCTGAGGCATGTGACTAGGGAAGCAGTACATTGTAGCGCATGGCCAGGGTCTGGCAGACAGGTTATGGCTCTTTACCGGACAGCTGTACCCACCTCTGTCCTGCCTCAGAGGTCACCAAGAGATGCCATTTTCCTGACATGAGTAAGGGTAAGTTCACACAGGGCTTTTTTGCTGCTTTTTTTCTGCAGCAAAACCTGATCTTCTTGTCAGGAAAGAAGCTGCGTCAAAAACGTAGGTTTAGGTGCGTTTTTGGTTCGTTTTTTGTTGCGCATTTGATGCGTTTTTTGGTGCGTTTTTTTTTTCTGTGTCCATGCTAATGTCCTTGGATTTTTAGCAGCAAAATACCCAGCAAATAATGATACCTGCATTTTTGCTGCATTTTTTCAACACCCATTCAAGTCAATGGGTGAAAGAAGTGACATGCTCTATGTCCAAAAAACGCAGCAAAGCACAAAATACTGATCAAACAAAAAACCAATGTGTGTGCATGAGATTTCTGAAATCTCATAGGCTTTGCTGGTATTGTAAAAAGCAGCTGAAAATTAGCATAAAAAACGCAGCAAAAACGTCCTGTGCGAACTTACCCTAAGGCTTCACTACCTGCAGACCTTTCTCTATGCGCTAGTAATAACCTGCTGCGTGTCCCTCATACTTCAGTTTCTCCCTCGTGTGGGAATAGATTGTACTGTGGCGACAAAGTCTGAGGCAAATCCTGAGCCGCCTCCTGTCATGGCCCAGGCACCCCGTCTGCCGCAGTGTCACCGCACTGCCATGGGGACCGGCTTCTGCATTCAGCGCTGCCGCACTTCTCTCCTAAAATCAATTTTTTTGATCGATCCTGAGGTTCCCAAAAGGCAAATTAATCTAATCCGTTGAATTGCTCAGCCCTGCATTTACTCAAAAACTTACATTTTCTTGGACTAAAAGCAGATATCACAATAAGACGTCCTGCGCCTTGAAGTGGCGAATTCTCCTGCAATGAAGGATTCCTACCTCTACACTCTCCAATGACGACGACCGTCTCAGCTGACTTTTCCTCTGGTCCTTGTCATGCAAATACTTGTTGGCTTCATTTTCAACAGCTTCTCGCTCAGGATGTGTACGGCGGCCATATCTCTTGTTCCCCTTCACAAGTTTAGGTTGTGCCTCCTCAGGAATTACTACATTTACAAAAAAAGAAAAAAATTGTAGAAAAGGCAAAAAAAATAATCGCATCAAAATAATCTTCTTCATAACATAACTGCATAGTGGCTGCGAGTGGGTACTAAATATCTGCCCCTACTCAATGCACAGGGGTGGAGCTGCAGTACCTCGCTGTGGCCACTATGCAGGTGACGGAGCTGCGCATTTACACTCTGCAACTGATCACATCCGGCCAGCGCTGCATCAGGAACAGTAGATCGGCGGACGGTGCAGGAGTCGCACTCCTGCCAATCTGGTATTGAGGACTCATCTTATCAATACTATAAATACTGTACAACCTCTTTAAAGATCATGTAACTTAATCCCAGGAGGAACATTAGTATTTATATGCCTCATAGGCTACGCATATGTGATATAGTATACTTTGTGACGTTCGATTTAGAGGATGCCTCACCTCACTATCGGCTACATCGCCACCTACTGTCAAAAATTAGTGAACTACTATACACTGGCGAATATCTAGTAACCATTTCTTGTACCGTACATGGCCTCATAGAACCCATTCATACAATAAAAACACAAAACGCTTTAATTGTGGATAAAAATGGCCGTGTAGTTTATTTAGGGTTACATAAATTAATTAATCACCAATAAATAAACTCCATAAATTATAAAACCAAAGTACCAAACTTTTCCAATAAACCAATCCACCCAGACATGGGTGATTTTCCCACAATTAAACTACACGACAGTAAATTTACAAGAATTCAGGGGAGGGAGGGTGGGGTCTTCTTTATCTTCTTCCGCTGACAGAATGACCAGATACCACAAAACAGGTGTTTATATATTCAAAAAAAGAGCGGCAAAGCTGCTAACAGCCAATAGAAAACCGTTACAATATCTGCCAAACATACCAGAAAAAACTGGATAAAACCAGTGTCACACTTTCAGAGATGACTGACCTGACCTTTATTTGACCTTTCTTCTGACAGAAAGTCATATTAAATGACAGGGTCCATGAGGCCATGAGACCCCCGCTATATTTCTTTCAGGTTTACGCGGGGGGGCTAACATGGCCTCATAGAACCCATTCATACAATAAAAACACAAAACGCTTTAATTGTGGATAAAAATGGCCGTGTAGTTTATTTAGGGTTACATAAATTAATTAATCACCAATAAATAAACTCCATAAATTATAAAACCAAAGTACCAAACTTTTCCAATAAACCAATCCACCCAGACATGGGTGATTTTCCCACAAGGCCATGACTCAGCGAGACATGGCCCCCCCCAAACCACACAGCCATTTTTCAATGATAGTTTGTAAGTCCAAATTAAAAATATCAAGGCCAATATCAGATAAATGAACCAAATCAGGCCTATAAAGGCCCAGTAAAAAACCCTCCAAATCCAAATGCCGGAATGAAAACCCTGAAATTAAAAGAAAAAATTTTTCCATGGATTTATTGACCCTTCTCCGGATTTTATCTAAAAAAGAAAATTAATTGTTGTGCCACAAAAGTCTGGGAATAATCTTGAAAAAACAAAGTTTGAATCAGGCAGAATTTGTTTAAGATAAATAAAATCGGATCGCATGGCCGATAATAAGTCAAGAGTCCTGATTTTTCCAAGATCATTCCCAGCTACATGAAATATAATTAAATCAGGGGAAGGAAATTTAATTAGCCATTTCTTCACTTCAGCAACCAGGCAATGCCATTTCAAGCCGCGAACTCCATGCCACCAGACCTAAATATCAGAAGGATTAAAGGATAAATATTTAGTATAAGATCGTTGGCTGGCCCTCTTCCTGGCCCAGAAGATAAAAGAATGTCCGACTATCCAAATGACTAGCGGACCTGAAAGAAAAACAATAATTAATAGTCATAAAGATCATGTCGTACATATAATTTGAACCTTTTGGAGTTCCATCTTCCCAATTCCTTTATCCCTGAATCAGAAAGCCCGGCCCTAGAGGCCTCCGTAGCTGCTCCGATTCTAAACGAATGAGATGTGATTTTAAGGTGTTTTTTACCCAAAAAGCTTAAACATTTCTTTAGGACAAAATTAAATTGAAAGACCGTAACCGGAGAAAAATCACTATGAATGAATAATGGGCCCTGTCCCATAGGTCTGACCTTAATCCAATTTGCCATGTTATCAACAGGGCAAATGATTGAGACATGGATTGCTTTAATGTTCAACCTAGATCCCCTGCCTAATTGATCTGTCTTTAATTTTATTATAAATAAAATTAAAAAACGACTCATGAATCTGGACATCCAAAATCATGAGTCCCGAAGGCTCCGATTTCTTAACAGAAACCACCTCACCAACGCGAAGTGCTCCAAAAAAGGACAGAGAAAAAATAGAGCTAAATAATAAGGCTTCCTCAAAACTTACATAAACGTGGATGAGACAGGAGCACAATTCTTTCAATAAAGACAGGGAAATAGGTGGTCTCGAGTCAGGTATAAAATTGGTTTTCCTAAAGCCTTTTAAAAACTGCTTTACTGGAAAAAGATTAGTTAAAGCAATACTGCCAGAAAGTTTAAAGGAAAAATGAAACTCCTGCTAGGCATTTCGCTATTGCCGAGTAAGACAAACCGTTTTCTACTATCGATTCAGCAAACTTTAGTGCTGCTACCGGATTAGAAACTGTTGGGTCAAAATAATGTAGGTTGCAAAAATTGTTCCATTTCAGCCATGCAGCCGAATAGTCAGCCCATGATCTATTAGATAACGATTTTTTGATAAAATACTGTATCAGAGTGCAATCATGTCCCAAATTGAAAGGGGTAAGAGGGTCCTTCCAAATCCACGTTGGGAACCTGCAGGAAAAAATTCGACCACTGACGATTTTGTAAAGAGTCAGTTATGAAAAGAAATTTGCTCTTTCCCAACTTTGCTTTCAGGCATTGTAAGACCAATTGTCTCAAAATTCTGTCAGCAAAAGTATTTTTAGAAGATAACGTGTTGATAGAAAAAAAAATAAAAAATAAAAAAAATAAAACTACTGCCTGGTTAGTGGAAAGGAGTAAAATCCTGGAATTCTGCATTAGTGATCCCCAAATAAATATTCCTGCAAAAATAGAAAATAAAAGTTCCAACACATTACGTTTGAAGATAGTTTCTTAGACACCCAACTTATTGGCCACTGGATGGACATCCAATGAGAGTCAAATAAAATACTGAAGCCACACTGGCTATCCGCTGTGAAAAGAAAGGGAAAAGAATCGCCAGAGACAAAAGATCTGCCATTATGCTCTGACAAAAAGGAGAGCCAAATTCTAGCATCTTCCTTTAGGTCAGAATGGATACTAACATGCGAATGAGGTGAAGATACACCTTTAGTGGCATCCTATAAACTTCTGCCAAAAGCCCGACCTATAGGAATGACGCGAACCGCAAAATTCAATAGACCTAACAATGATTGAATTTCCTTAAGAGTGACCTTGCTCTTGGCTAAAAAATTTGATAACGCAATGCGCAGTTTAAAAATTTTCTCATCAGGAAGTCAGATTCCATTTTTTGATAATCAAGAGTGATTCCCAGAAACTCGAGGGATCTAGGCAGACTAACTGTTTTTTTTTTTTTTTTGAGCAATAGGAACACCAAAGTGCTCACACATTTGGATAAATTTATTGAGGGTATCTTCGCATATTGAGGAACCATAAGGACCGATAAACAAAAAATCGTCTAAATAATGGAGGATACCTGCATCCTTACAATTAGTTTGTAAAACCCAACGAAGAAATTAAGAAAAACTTTCAAAATACGAACATGACAAAGAAAAGCCCATTGGCAGGCACTTATCAAAAAAAAAAAAAAAAAAAAAGCAGTCATCAAAATAAAAATCTAAAGAATTAAATCCACACGGGTGAACAGGAAGGAGTCTAAAAGCAGACTTAATATCTGACTTGGACATTAAAGCATTAAAACCAAATTTCTTGAGGATAAGTGGTGAATTAGCCGGAAAGAGCCCTCATCTTTTTTTTTTTTTTTTTTTTTTTTTGGCATAATACCCAATGGTGATATATGGAAATTAACAAACAGCGGGGTTAAAAAAGGGCCTGAAACTCTGCTTAATTGAATTTCATTAATAATTTTATCCCTAGCTACCTCAGGGTGAGCCTTTAAAGAGGGTAAATTAGGAACAACAAAACAACCCGCCCCTTTAAATTGTGGGATAAATAATCATTCAGAAAAACCATTAAAAAGCAGCTCACTGGTCTCCTGGTTGGGATATTTGCTTAGCCATACTGACATGTTTGCCAGAATCACTGGCATCTGTGCTTTTTGAATTGGGCTCCTTACGTGAGGACTGTTGAGCTGCTTGTTACTTAAAACATTTAGACATAGGGTGTGAGTTACCACAGAACGAGCATTCATGGCGGAATCTACAGTTGTCGTTCCACTTACAACAGGAATCGTTGAAAGCGAAACAAACACCGCATTTACTTGAACTAGAAGGGGTGAACGGATAATTTGTGCCTGAAAGCTTCATCATAATTCCAGCTTCCAGGATTATGTCCAAGTGCTGAAATATCTTGCTGCAGAAATGGGGAGATTTTTCACCCAAAACTGCAGCAAAAACAGAAAAAGCTTGCACCCAGTTATTGAAAGATTTAAAGATGGATAAAATGATTATTCCAAATAAGCTCTTTAACAGAAGGGCTTAAATGGAATCCTAAGGGAGACAGCTCACATGTCAGAGCTTCTTTAAAAGAGTTAACAGGGGCGGTGTTAGCTGATGAAATGTCAGAGATTGCAGCACTGTGTACAGCTGATGTGACAGCAAGGGGGGGGGGGGAATAGCTTCTTTTAAAGTTTCAGCTAACACTTTCTTTATGATGTCTTTTTAATGTGAGTGTGGGACAGACAAAGAAACATTGAAAGTCTCACCCCTTGATGAATGCTGGTCGTTTCTCTGCTCCATACAGCAGCTGGAGCTCGAGCCCTCCATGTTGGGCAAGCTCATATGGGAAGCTGCTGTAAGCGGCGTTTCTTCATCCTCTTCTGAGTGTGATGACAGGGGGTCCTCCCGAACCGGTGGTCTGGACCGCAGCAGCAGAAGCCACCGCTGTTGTAGAATCCAATGACACCGCAGCGCTTTTACGGCTGCTGTGTGTTGAAGACATCCCGGCCGCTTCAGATGAGGCGGTCGGCGCTCTGTCATGACGCTCGTGGTGGAAGTCTCGCGCTGGGCTGCGAGAATTCTGAGGAGGGCGGCGCCGCAACTTCCTTCTTCCTTCTTGGACACTGCGGCTGGAAGCAGGCGGCGACGCCGAAGGAGAGTATGGGGTCCTTTGCCTCCTGCGCCTCCCTGAAGCAGTGGGTGTCGGCAGGACCAGAGAGGCTTGACACGGCGACCGAAGGGTATCTTCTGGAGGATGAGGGACAGCATCGGCAGGCGCTAAGATAGGTTTCATAGCCAGGCACTGCCTCAGCCAGTCCGCTCCATCCTCGCCGCCGGCTCTAGTCAGGAGCTGTTGCAGGAGATTCTCCATCCTGGGGTATGTGTCTTCTTTATCTTCTTCCGCTGACAGAATGACCAGATACCACAAAACAGGTGTTTATATATTCAAAAAAAGAGCGGCAAAGCTGCTAACAGCCAATAGAAAACCGTTACAATATCTGCCAAACATACCAGAAAAAACTGGATAAAACCAGTGTCACACTTTCAGAGATGACTGACCTGACCTTTATTTGACCTTTCTTCTGACAGAAAGTCATATTAAATGACAGGGTCCATGAGGCCATGAGACCCCCGCTATATTTCTTTCAGGTTTACGCGGGGGGGCTAACATTATACAATATAGTACAAAAGATAAACTGAAGTAATTGTCTTACCAGGCTCTAAATAACTACTTTCATCATCATCGGAGATGCTGATGTTGATAGTTGATGACAGGACAGCTACAAATCCCTCTTTAAATTCTTCAAAATTCACCTAAAGAAAACGTAACATTATCTCAAGAAATACTGTATGAACGGGAAAAGCTGTTTTAAGGAGTAATGATATTTTATCTAAAGGGCACAGTCAGGCAGCAGCATTACTTGCACGAGGATCCCATCGCAATCCTCGGACTGGTTGTCGGCTCTCCTGACATGAGCATGACAACATGTATTTCTATGGAGCGGTCACACTCCGGTCAGGAGAGCCGACAGCCAGTCTGAGGATTGTGATCATCGTGCGAGTAATAGCCGTCTGACTGTGCCCTAAAAGAGGTTTCACCCCGAATACAACTTCAAATCTATCCAAAGCATAAGGTAGATGTGTGATGAGTGGCAGTCGTATCACTGGGACCAGGCCAATCACAAAAAAATTGGGTCACGTGTCTTCTGTTTAAGTGGGGTAGTGGTCACACATGGTAGTATTGCTGCTGCATTAAACTTCTGTAGGACTGATGGAGACAGACAAGCGCTGAATTTGGCTGTCAGTCCCATAACCTATTAGTAGAGTGGCAGCACTCACAAATCACTGCTGCTCCATTTAAAGTGAATCTGACATCAGGTTTTTGCCACCTAATCTGAGATAAGGATAAAGAGACAGAGACTCCGTTTACTGTGACTTACTGTACTGTGTCACTTGCTGTAGTTTTGATAAAAATCAGTTTTATCTGAAGGAGTTTATCACTAGAGAGGACTAGTAAACCTGTTGCAAGGTTGTCCTCCATATTTGTGAGCTCTGTATAACCCCCCACCACTGATTGGCAGCTTTCTGCCTTTGCACAGTGTACACAGAAAGCTGCCAATCATTGGTGGGGGCGGGGTTATAAAGTGCACAGCATTCAGAGAGCTGCTAGATCTACAGCAGAGAAAACAGAAATGTTATCAAAATGTCAGCAAGCAGCCCAGTAAGTGTTAATAAATTTCTGGAATCAGGGTGTCTGCCCCTACATTATGCTGCCCTCAGATGAGATAGAAAAAAAACCCTGGCGACAGAATCCCTTTAACCCCCTTTGCGACATCGGGCATAATAGTACGTCGATGTTGGACGCCTTCCTCCTCCGGCGGTAAGCCCACATCATTCCCGTGACATGTCAGCTCTTTTGAACAGCCGACATGTGCCCAGAGTATCCGCCGGTGGAATCGCGATCCACCAGCGGCTATTAACCTGTTAAATACCGTGACCCACGTCACGTTATCTCGGGTCACCGGTGGGTTGGCATAACAACGAGAGGTCTCCTAGAGAACTCTATGTTGTCACTGCCGGCCTGCTATGAGCGCCGCCCAGTGGTCGGCGCTCATAGCAAGAGAGTAATTCAGCTACATATAGGCAAACTGATCATCGGGTTAAGGCAGCTTCTAGTCTCCCATGGAGACTATTGAAGCATGCCAAAAGTTTAAAAAAAAAAATGTTTAAAAAAAAAAAGATGTTCAAATCACCCACTTTCGTCCCGTTAAAAAAAAAAAAAAAAAAAAAATCAAACATACACATATTTGGCATTGCGCGTTCAGAATCGCCCAATTATTAATAAAAAAAAGGATTAACCTGATCGCTAAATGGCATAGTGAGAAAGAAAAAAAAAGTCAAAACGCCAGAATTATGTTTTTTTGGTCGTTGCGACATTGCATTAAAATGCAATAACAGGCGATCAAAATATCGTATCTGCACCAAAATAGTATCCTTAAAAACATCAGCTCGGTGTGAAAAAATAAGCCCTCACCCAACCCGATATCACGAAAAATGGAGATGCTACGGGTATCGGAAAATGGCGCGATTTTGTATTTTTTTTTTTAACAAAAAGTCTAGAATTTTTTTCACTACTTGGATAAAAGAACCTAGACATGTTTGGTGTCTATGAACTCGTAATGACCTGGAGAATCATAACGGCAGGTCAGTTTAAGCATTTAGTGAACCTAGTAAAAAAGCCAAACAAAAAACCAGTGTGGGATTGCATTTTTTTTGCAATTTCACCGCACTTGGAATTTTTTCCCGTTTAATAGTACAAGACATGGTTAAAACCAATGGTGTCATTCAAAAGTACAACTCGTCCCGCAAAAACAAGCCCTCACATGGCTATATTCACCAAAGAAAAAAAAAAAGTTGTGGCTTTGTGGCTCTGGTTTTGCATTTTCATGTTTTGCTCCCCTTCTTCCCAAAAATACTTCTGGTAGTTAAGAGGTTAAACCGGTCTATTGGTACCTCAGTTCTTGTAATCAGTGGGAGTCCAAGGGGTTGCACCCCAAGTTACGACACACATTTCCTATCATGAAGAAGTTGTGATCTTAGTTCAACTCCTTTAAGAAGCTAGAATAACCATAAAAAACAAAACAGTCGACTATGGTTACATTAATCACATCAGATGCAGGAATGTGACTATGTTGGTTCAGCAAATTCTTTAATGGAAAAAGTTTTCCAAAGAACAGAGCTGCTAAGTAACATCAGACCGAAAAATACAAATACACACAATACAAGATATTATTACAAATAGTTACAAGTGACATGAACACACACAAAACACAATTCTGTGAAAATAAATATTGAACATATGCTGCTAATAATGTAAACCAAGAAGTCTGTGTGTTTAACTTGATTTAGGTTTCCTCTTTAAAGTTAATAAACAGCGAATAATGCAGAAATCCCATCAGAATTTACTGACAGTGGAACTTTATTTTATTTTATATAAAATACATTCACCCAAAGGAAAAAAGAAAAACAAAAAAAACAAACAAAAAAAACTTTGTGTCTGAAAGCCAGACTCAAATATTGGGTACCGTCAGCTGAAAAAAGTTTTTATTAGCAGGATCCTCTTGTGTAATGCAGACACATGGGGTTCCTGGTCTTTCTGTTAGGCTACATTCACACATGCTCTGTACACGGTGTCAGTGTGCTGTCAGATTGTTACGATACACTGTAACACTTCATTATGCACAATCACAGGCTGGGTTTCATAGGAATAATACCATGGCAGGCCCAATGCTGCTGCGGCAAACCATCGGGACCCCATGATCCCATTGCAATGAGCTCTGAACCGATGGTGGCCATCTTGGAGGCTTTTTCAATTTTGCATCATGCTTGGCATTTAAAAAAAAAGAGTTTTGGCTCAGATCACGGGCAACTCATAAGCGTCGGCTATGTAATGTGCTGGAAGGCACGGACTCCACTCCTGTGGCCAATCCATAGAGTACCAAAACTTTGGTCTTCCAGATCTTCAAACGTGGTGCGACTCTCTGGGCTCCATAACTGTGGTGGCATCAGTACCAGGACCAGCAATCCAACTTTAAATTAATTTATCCCATGCACATTACATGCTTGGCCTGGCATGGTTGCCATGGTAACGGTAGCACCAAGCGTGCAGGAGTATCGCACCACGCCATGAGGGTTGGCCGCACAAGAGAACTAAAGTGCTTTAAATGAATTTTGTGAACCTCTAGGGCATTATGGAAATTGTGTGTGCTTCTAGTCAGTTATTTAGTCTACGTCAGGCCAATGTGTCCCTCCCTGCATCACACAAGTCCATAAGGGACCAGTAATTATACAAGAGACTGAAGTACTACACTATTGTGCCGTATTATGTAGGAAGTCAAGAGATTGCAGGGCAAGACCCCTAACAACTAACAAAAAAAACTACAGATTTTCTCTAAAAAGAAAAAAAAAAAAAAAAAACACACCATCTTGATACAATGTTGTCAACCGAAAAAAAATAAGAAGTTACGGCTCTCAAAATTCATTGTTTTTCTTTTTGGGACTTTTTAAGTTGCAGTAAAAGTTACCTAGTAACTTGAGTCAGAGGCAAAATTTCAGTTTCCATTGATACTTTCTTAGTACATTATATTAAAAGATAAATAAAAAAAGGGTTTTAATTCAAGCCTACAACTTGTTGTTTTACAAAAAAAACAACCCATCAATAGAAGTTACAGCTCTAGGATCAATGGAGGAAATAAAAGAGCAAAATCAAAAAATGACCCGTTCCTCAAGGGGCTTAGTGTATGTATGGAGAGAAGACTTACCCTGGCAAGCAGATCATTTCCAAGAAGTGTTTGCAGAAGAAGAGGGAGTTGAGCGTCTAGATGGAGCTTATGACAAAGGTCTGTCAGCTCATCTTTGTCCAGGTATCCAGTGCCCGTTGTGTCACAGCAGCTGAAAACCTCTTGAAGCTGGGACACATATTTGTTCTCTTCTTCCTGGTCCATCCCATAGTAATACTGTAAGAGACATTGTAATCGTTAGTAATCAAGGATTCTACTCTACCGCCTGAAAACACAGTTACAAAAGGAAATGCTTTGGATACCCTACAACCAGGCTCGGACTGGCCCATAGGGGAACAGGGGAATCCCCCGGTGGGCCCCTGTGCTCATTTGGGCCCCCAACCCCACTGTATGGGCAGTACTTGGCATAATTCACTTGATTCACTCTGTACAGAAAAAAGCAGCATCTCATTCATTAACCAAACTACCCAGTGTATTTATCGCAATGCATTGGTTGGATGAAAAACCGCCAGGGAAAAAGGAATTTATCAACAAGATACATTTTATTGTCCTTATGGAAAGAAACATATACAGTAAGAGAGGTCAGAATACAAAATTTGAAAATGTGTGGGGTGGATGGATGGATTACCCAGGTGTGGCGTCTGCTGAGTTACTGCAATGTACAATGGGTGTTGTGTGGTTGATTCTGGGGGGGACTCCTACATGTACAGGTGTGTTTTAGTAAAGCTCGTTATCTTTTCTCAAGAGGTGATGTTGTTAGATGGTTGTATTGGGCAATGGGCAAGAGATTGGGGGGAGGGAGAGGGGGGTTGGTAAAGGGGTAAGGGGGGTGTTTAGTAAAATGAAAATGTATTATCAGGTCATGTATCTAATGTATGGTATTTGTCTGGAAATTGTATCGGACTGTGTTATTGGCGTTTCATATGCTTTCATAAAAAATACATGATTAAAAAAAAAAACTACCCAGTGTATTATTATATAGAGATATAGATAGATTTATGAAAGTGGATTGTGTAATATTTGTATGCAGGTGAAAAGTGTGCCCCCCAAAGTCAATGTTACTGATGGGCCTTGGCCTTGACACCCCAGTCCGACACTGCCTACAATTTACAATAGGGTAGTGATTGTCTATGGGGTTTACTCATTGTTCTTTGGATCACAGAACTAGTTTTGAGGCACCAGCTTTTTATGAGTACAATGAATGACCTGCAGAAACAAGCTACTTGCACCTGTAAGGTCAATAATTCAGTTTGGGGGACATTATTACCTTAGCTTTGATACTTAAATGCTTTTTAACATATTAAATGAGGCAAGATACTGCGTGAAAAGAGTTCTATATAGTCCCAAAAGCAAAGCTTTCACGGCTGGATGACAGGTACTCGCACTATGTAGACTGGGGCAGGAGCAGACGACCATATGTTCACCATCTGAGAAAATCTGTCTCATTTGCTGACCACACTCTGATCAGCGTTTTATCAGAGTGGGATCCATTTTTCTCGACTGTAGAGAATTAAAAAATATATATATTATTATTATTATTATAGTCTTTATCTTCTATTCAGTCTGTTTGTGAAAATCCAATGTCATCTGAGTGCGGTCCGATGTTTTACACGGACCCACAGACACGACTGGGCGAGTGCTATCTGATTCTAGGAGGCAAGTCGTGAATGCTGCAATTTTTTTTTCTTTCATCTTACCACTAGGTTCAAGGAAAAAAAGTGGATGTGTGCACGACCCCATAAAATAACGTACACATGAGTGCCATCTGTCAAAACCACGGATAGCATTAGTCTGATTAAAATGGTCATCTGCACGAGCCCTTAGATAAACACAATTTGATCAGTTTCTCTCTAAAATGTCAAGGAAAGAAGGAAAAATTTATAAATCCGTGGAGAAATGTTGAACCTGACGGACCTAGTTACATAGGTTGAAAAAAAAAAAAAAAAAGGACCTATATACTGAGGAGGGGGGGAAAGGATTTCTATTTCCCCCCCCCCCCCCAAAAAAAAAAAACACCTTCTTGACCGCCTAGTTGCAAATGTAAATTGATATAAACTTACTAGCATACTTATTTTGAAAAACTGCACCGATTGTCCATTATCATGATGTCCCCATGGTGAATGGAGCTAGCTTTACATAGGTTAAAAACCATCCTCCTTCCCTGTTTTTGCATCAGCCATAAAAGTTCCCACGCTCGAGTTCATATGAGGACATCCAGCAGAGGGCGCGTCACCGCGACTCAAGGCAACTACAGGACATTCCCTTGCATTACATTCATTCACAACATTTTACAGACAGGAGCGACTGCATTAGCACAGCTCCTGGCTGTAAAA
Source organism: Ranitomeya variabilis (assembly GCF_051348905.1). Classification (NCBI taxonomy): domain Eukaryota; kingdom Metazoa; phylum Chordata; class Amphibia; order Anura; family Dendrobatidae; genus Ranitomeya; species Ranitomeya variabilis. Next base: position 116,191,441 of record NC_135233.1, read on the forward strand.
TGATTTAACCCCTTCAGATGGATTTACATCATGGGACTGACAGAACGACGGAAGGTATGGGATATTGTTGATTTTATATTTTACCTTTTTTACAGGACGAGTGTCTTCAGGTGGATTAAGAGTATAATAAAATATTACACCCTGTGTCTTTATTTCATTAAAATACTTTTAAATAATGTGTGTGTGTGTCTTATTAACCATTTCGTACTATTGGATTAATAATGGATAGGTGTCATAATTGACGCCTCTCCATTATTAATCTGGCTTAATGTCACCTTACAATAGCAAGGTGACATTAACCCTTCATTACCCCATAGCCCACCGCTACAGGGAGTGGGAAGAGAGTGGCCAAGTGCCAGAATAGGCGCATCTTCCAGATGTGCCTTTTCTGAGGTGGCTGGGGGCAGGTTTGTAGCCAGGGGGGGCCAATAACCGTGGACCCTCTCTAGGCTATTAATATCTGCCCTCAGTCACTGGCTTTACCACTCTGGCGGAGAAAATTGCGCGGGAGCCCACGCCAATATTTTCCGCCATTTAACCCTTTATTTTACAAGCTACAGCACCCAAATTTTGCACATACACACTACTAACATTAGTAGTGTGGAATATGCAAAAAAAAAGGAATATGAGATGGTTTACTGTATGTAAACCATGTCTCATATCATGTCGGGTTTGCGAAGGAGAAATGAAAAGCCGGCAATTGAATTACCGGCTTTTCACATATCTCATGCTGAATTAAATATAAATACAGTATATATATATATATATATATATATATATATATATATATATATATATATTACGTGTGTGTGTATTAATGACATACATAACACATATATACAGTATATATATAATATATAGCGAACATTTGAGCACATAAATCCATTAGATGTCGGTTTTGCAAGCCTGCGAGAAAATATCGCAGTACAGATGCCATACGGATTACATACGGAGGATGCCATGCGCAAAATACGCTGCCACACCCTGCCTACGGATGACATACGGATCACTCTTTTGGGAACATTTCTGCGTATTACGGCTGTGAAAAAACGGACCGTATCTTCATACGCTAAGTGTGACGCCGGCCTTAGAAGGAGAAAAAGAAGAGATCAAAGTAGCGCACGATAAAGTGGAGAGGATTGTACCATTTCACAGGATCCCCTGGAGGGTAAGAGCAGATGGTTGCTATGAGCAGCGACTCCCAATTTTATTTTGCACCAGTTCTGTTGAATATTCCCCAGTGAGCCTAAAAATGTAATGGCTTACTGGAATTTATTATGTACTTTATTTTGACTAGAAGGTTTAAATTATGCTTAAATTCTTAAAGAGGAATTTGGCAGTAGGTTTTTTTCTATGTAATTTTATTCCAGACCCAGATTCCAGTGAGGAGTCACTTAGTTTACTGGGTGCCGCAGTTCTGATAAAAATCAGAGTTTTCTCTGCTGCAGATCTAGCAGTGCTTGAATGCTGAGCCCTGTATAACGCTGCCCACATCACTGATAGGCAACTTTCTATGTACATTGTACACTGACAGAAAGCTGCAAATGAGTGTTGGGGACGGGTTACACAGAACAAGTTGACCAGCTGACAGACAACAATAAGTCCTGTATTGATACTCCTGCTGATAAAACACGAATTTTATTGAAAAAGCAAAATACAGCCCAGTTAGTGACACATTGCTGGAATCAAGGTCTCCTCCCCTACACTGTGCTTATGACTACATCGCAAAAAATGCTGACAGATTTCCTTTAAGAAGTCTCCAATAATATGCCCTAAAATATGCACAGATCTGTCAGCCATATGTGCCTTATTCACCGGCTTTGTATTGTGCTTAGTTATAGATTGTTTTGTTTTTGTTTTTTTTGTTTGTTTCAACTTGTGCGGGCTCCCTAACTTTGAAGCATCCTCGCAAGCTGGCAGATGATGGCTGTGATAATCAGCCATCATCTGCCTCTAACAGCCAAGGGTTCTTTGGTTTCCTCCCACATTCCAAAGACATACTGATAGGAAATATAGATTGTGAGCCCCATTGGGGACAGCGATGATACAGCGCTAGAAATAAAAACTGATAAAGTTATGGCTCTCAGAATGAGAGAAGCACAAAAAAGCGAGATAAAAAACATAACATTTATACTGTACAGTGAAAAGAATGCAAAAAAAAAATCATTTTTTAATTTTTTTTTTCTTATCCAGCCTCAGATTTATTAATTTTTTTAAGTGAGCCATTATCACAGTGATTTGTACCCAAAACAAGTACTAGGAAAAACTATAGTTTGTCCTATAAAAACATGCTCTGTTGCAAATCCTGTCACTGACAAATTCAACTCATCCTGAAAACAAACAAAAAAAACATATAGCCAAGTCGCCGAAAAAAAAAATACTATGTCTCATAGAAGGTGAAAATGAAAAAAAAAACAAAACACCTTTCTACTAAAGGCCTAAAAGGGAAAGTCATTAAAGGGTTAATGAACTTGGCACAGTTGTGATTAGGCCAGTCTCACACGTCCAGATTTTTTCCGGTACCGGAATTATCGGTACCGGAGTTATCCGTGTCCGTGAGCTCACGTGGCACACGTGCGGCAGCCGTGTGCCGACTGAGCACCACACGGACCGTGCAGGAGACAGCGCTAGAGTTAAGCGCTGTCCCCCCTGCGTGTGGTGCTGAAGCCGCCATTCATCCCTTCTCCCCAGCAGCGTTCGCTGGAGAGAAGGAATGAAAAATCATGTTTTTTTTGTTTTTAAAATAAAGTTCCCGGTCAGCTCCCGCCTCCCACCCCGTGTGCCCGCCCGCTTGCATTAAAATACTCACCCAGCTCCCGCGATGCTTCCTCTCAGCGCTGCAGCTTGTTTTGTATGAGCGGTCACGTGGTACCGCTCATTACAGTGATGAATATGCGGCTCCACCTCCCATAGGGGTGGAGCCGCATATTCATCACTGTAATGAGCGGCACCAGTCATACAGGACAAGCTGCGGCGCTGAGAGGAAGCATCGCGGGAGCTGGGTGAGTATTTTAATGCAAGCGGGCGGGCGCACAGGGGGTGGGAGGCGGGAGCTGACAGGGAACTTTATTTTAAAAACAAAAAAAATATGATTTTTTCACTCCTCTCCAGCAAACGCTGCTGTGGAGAAGGGATGAACGGCGGCTTCAGCACCACACGCAGGGGGGACAGCGCTTAACTCTAGCGCTGTCTCCTGCACTGTCCGTGTGGTCCTCAGTCGGCACACGGACATCATCCGTGTGCGGTACGTGTTTACACGGACCCATTGACTTTAATGGGTCCGTGTGATCCGTGCGCTCCCACGAACACTGACATGTCTCCATGTTTTTCAAACGGACACACGGTCCGTGAAAACACGCTGACATGTGCAGAGACATTTATTTTAATGTGTCTACGTGAGTCAGTGTCTCCAGTATGTGAGAAAACGGTCACCACACGTACCGGAGCCACTGACGTGTGAAACAGGCCTTATATACAGATATAATTCTTGTTATTGCACATCATGAGACTCTATGCTTGACGAGCTGTAGAGCTTATGTTTCAGAGGAGTGAAGAAATAGGAATGTTTTCTCTGTAATTCAATTTCTATTTCAAGTGAATTTTTACATTCTAAGCGCTTTGTCAGCATATTTTTTGTAGTGCGGTGCCCAAAATTGATATAGCAAAGTACAAGAAAAACCACAAACTTAATAACATGCTACTTTAAAGAGAACAAGTGGGGATCGGAGAGATTTAAAAATATTCTTTTCTCTGCCAATATGAATGCCAACTGGGACATGCCAAAACGTCAAAATTAAAGATTTATCCAGAGAAATGTCCTCAACTACTGTTACATAATTACAAGGATTTTCCACTCTCCCAATCTGCAAGTTTCTACCGATCCTCAGTACAATTTATTGATCCAGACCTACGAATGAGCCGAGTGCCCAGTGTACCGGTATAATGTTAGTATATGGACCCAACTGAATGAGCTCACTTTGTAGCATGGAAAGTGGGGCTTACAGAATGTGATCAAAATAGGTATTTAAAAAAAAAAAAAAAAAAAAACCCTCTTACATTTCAAAAGGATTTGCCCATCTCCTAAAATGATTGCATACAGCTGGCATGATTTCACTCTGTGTTACGTGACAATGTATGGTCTCATCAGCTCAACGATAATAAAAAGGTCTGCGGAAAGTTCCTCCAATTGGCCACAGTGTGAATGCACACCTAAGCATTGTACTTATACCGACATACAGTGGGGAAAATAAGTATTTGATACACGGCCGATTTTACACGTTTTCCCATCTACAAAGAATGAAAGGACTAATTTTTATCGTAGGTACACTTCAACATGTGAGAGACAAAATGTAAAAAAATATATAAAATTCCAGAAAATCACATTGTATGATTAAATAATTAAAATGCATTTTTTGGCATGCTATAAATATTTGATCACCTACCAAACAGCAAGAATTCTGGCGCTCACAGACCTGTTAGTTTTTCTTTAAGAAGCCCTCCTACTCAGCACTCATTACCTGTATTAATTGCACCTATTTCAACTTGTTGCCTGTATAAAAGACACCTGTCCACACAATCACACTCCAACATGGCCAAGACCAAAGAGCTGTCTAACGACACCAGGGACAAAATTGTAGACCAGGCTGGGAAGGGCTTCAGGATATTATTGGAAAATGGAAGAAACGCAAGATGACCGTCAATCTTCCTCAGTTTGGGGCTCCATGCGTAATGTCGCTTCGTGGGGCAAGGATGATTCTGAGAAAGATTAGGAATCAGCCCAGAACAACACAGGAGGACCTGATCAGTGATGTGAAGAGAGCTGGGACCAGTGTCTCAAACATTACCGTTAGTAACACACTATGCCGTCATGGATAAAAATCCTGAAAGCACGCCTGCTCATGCCAGCACATGTCCAGGCATGTTTGAAGTTTGCCAATGACCATCTGGATGATCCAGAGGTGGCATGGGAGAAGGTCAAGTGTTCAGATGAAACCAAAGTGGAATAATTTGGTATTAATTCCACTTGCTGTATTTGTCGGAAAAAGATGGAGGAGTACAACCCCAAGAACACCGTCCCAACCGTGAAACATGGTGGGGGAAACATCATACTTTGAGGGTGCTTTTCTGTAAAGGGGACAGGACGACTGCACCATATTGAAGGTAGGATGGATGGGGTCATGTATCAGGAGATTCTGGCCAATGACCTCCTTCCCTCATTAAAAGGGAACCTATCACCCCCAAAATCGAAGATGAGCTAAGCCCACCAGCATCAGGGGCTTATCTACAGCATTCTGGAATGATGTAGATAAGCTCCTGATGTATCCTAAAAGATGAGAAAAAGAGGTTAGATTGTACTCACCCAGGGGCGGTCCCGCTGCAGTCCGATCCGATGGGCGTTGCGATCCGGGTCCAGCACCTCCAATCTTCATTCGATGACGTCCTATACTTGTCTTCACGCTGCGGCTCTGGCGCAGGTGTATTTTGTCTGTCCTGTTGAGGGCAGAGCAAAGTACTGCAGTGCGCAGGCGCTGGGCCTCTCTGACCTTTCCCGGCGCCTGCGCACTGCAGTACTTTGCTCTGCCCTCAACAGGACAGACAAAGTACACCTGCGCCAGAGCCGCAGCGTGAAGACAAGAGGACGTCATCGTAAGAAGATGGGAGGCCCCGGACCGGACCGCAGCGGGACCGCCCTTGGGTGAGTATAATCTAACCTCTTTTTCTTATCTTTCAGGATACATCGGGGGCTTATCTACAGCATTGCAGAATGCTACACAAGGAGAAACAAGGAGTACAAAAACGCCCATATATAAAAAGTATAACAATTATTTATTAATTATCAATAAAATGACCAAATACATAATTATTAAATACTTTTCAAAAGACAAAGAAATGTATAATGTGAAGGACACAGAACAGAAAAGTCCGACAATTGCATATATCACAGGACTGGGTAATCTGAGATCATAGTATATAAAGTATATCATACCACTGTCTAACCACCATAATCAAAATAACGCAAGCATAATGCCAATGTGGTTATAACCCTATGTGTGTAACAAAGGTGTAGACAGAGCAGATCTCTGTATCAAAATATCATCTCACCCAATTTCGTCCAGGCAAAGGTCAGACAGACGCAGCCCCAACGCGTGTTTCGTGTGGGCTTCCTCAGGGGGCTGTGCACATTCACATTATACATTTCTTTGTCTTTTGAAAAGTATTTCATAATTATGTATTTGGTGATTTTTGTACTCCTTGTTTCTCCTTGTATATTATTATATTCTGGAGTATTTTAGCCTGTTTTTTTTTTTTTTTTTTTTTTTTTTTTTACAGTGCAATTTTTAATTTTTTCTGGGTTTTTATTTTATAGCATTACAGAATGCTGTAGATAAGCCCCTGATGCTGGAGAGCTTAGCTCATCGTCGATTTTGGGGGATGACAGGTTCCCTGTAAGAGCATTGAAGAAGGGTCGGGGCTAGGTATTCCAGCACAACAATGACCCAAAACACACAGCCAGGGCAACTAAGGAGTAAGAAGCATTTCAAGTTCCTGGAGTGGCCTAGACAGTTCCCAGACCTGAACCCAATACAAAATCTTTGGAGGGAGCAGAAACTCAATGTTGCCCAGAGACCACCCCGAAACCTGAAAGATCTGGTCAAGAACTGCAGGAAACGTCTGACCTCTGTAATTGCAAACAAAGGTTTCTGTACCAAATATTACGTTCTGTTTTATTATTGACTCAAATACTTACTTCATGCAATAAAATGCAAATTAATTATGCAAAAGTCATACAATGTACAGTATATCTGGGGTTTTTATTTTTCGATTCTGTGTCACAGTTGAAGTGTATCTATGACAAAGATTACAGACCTCTCCATTCTATATAGTTGGGAAAATCGGTAGTGTATCAAATACTTTTTTTCACCACTATGCTCTGGCTCAATTTTTTGTTTTTGTTTCAGGTTTTTACAGTTTGCACAAACAGGGGCTTGACTCCCCTTTTGCTTATATAGGTTTCCACGGATTGGTGCCCGTACAGTCGGGACCCGATCCTGCTCTGCCCTTAATAATTTGTATGTCTGATACATAGTGAGGTGATCTATAAGAGTTTGGTACTGTCCTGATTGGGTACACCTTCTCGCTGTGGATTTTATGCTTTTTCTGATTAAATAGTGTTAACCAAGTACCGCATTTTATTTACATGTACTATTACTATTCATTTAGTTATTACAGGACATTTGCTCATATTATTTTTATGTTAGTGTAGATTACGCCAGACATAACCTACCACTTTTGATTAACTTGTCGGGTGGGAGTTATCCTGGTTTGGTGTAGCTTACCAAAAGTCGAAAAACAAATTTGATCAATGCAAACTGTTTTATGCCAGAATTGTGGCATAACCACTTATGAATGGGGCCTATGTGTTTATAAATGTATTAACCATCTTGGGTACTGTGATACGTAGAGGCTGTTTAAGCCAAGCAGTCATGAAATGTAAATTAAAATAATAAAATAAATTATTTTCAGCCAAAAATCCATGTATTTAACACAAAGAAACTGAGTCCATACACCACTCCAAGTTGCACTTAAAAGCAAATGTTTTGAGCGATCAGTTGAGGTCTCAGGACCAAGACCACTACAGATCAACAACACTTTGAAGTCCATGTAATAAATCTAAAGAATGTTTGGAACTGATAGTTCATATTGACATGTAGAAGAGGTTCTCGGAAGTAGTAGGGTTCCCAGTGGTATTGAAGAAGTTGGACAATGACAGACATGTACCGTACTTAGTAGCATGAATGGTTCTCTTGCAGTAACTCCACTTCACACTGCAGATGTCCATTCAAGTTCATAGAGGAGGGTCCTCGGTGCACCACTGCCTCCTTGACATTCATATTCTTTAAACACAGATAAATGCTTGTTTGTTTTTTTTTTGTTTTTTTTTTATGATCTGGAAACACTGTTGGGAGTTCACCAAAACGGAATGAACCACGGAGTGGTGCATGGGAGTAGACATCTTTTCATAGACAATAGTCATCTCCTCTTAAAGAAACATCGAGGTTTGGCTTGTAGAGCCTGCAAATTATACACTTCAGTGCAAGCTGCTCAACTTTCTCTGTCTTTGGTCAATCAACCAACCGCAAATCCTATTTTGACTTTAGTATATTTTTCCTTTTTTAAAAACTCAGGTTAGCAGAGGTCAAAGAGGAGCTGCAGACTTGAGACGTCTGGTCGAATGTGCCGAGAAAGAAATTGCCTAGCCTTCATTTCTGCATTTTACTTAATTACATGCAGTCTTTAATAGCCAAAACAGAAGACAACTTTAAGAGAAGACCAACTGAAAATCAGTTATATTCTAAAGGTACACTCGGGCTGACACAGAATTGGAGATCTAAGAAGGTACATAGCACTTAAAAGGGGTTGTTCCACAAACAAAAGTACATTTTAATTAACAAGTCATGAAATAATAATATGTTCCAGGATTGGATCTCTTAAAAAAATAATATGTTCCTCTGCTGGGATAGTCTCATAAATATGCCCCTGCTATGTACTGTGTAATCATATCAGAAGAGTTTTTCTGAAGATCCTCTGCGCTGCTGGATGGTGGAAAGAGGTCAGTCTGAAATGCGATTTAATAAATTAATGTTTTTTATTCAATTCTACGCCTTTCGAAGTTACAGGCACTTCTTCAGGAAGGGGTAGACCACGTGAGCAAGAAGACACATGGGTGATTTTTTATGCTTGTGCTTTTTGAATTTGGGCGCCAAACGTACCACCTGACAATCCAGGTCGTGTCAAACATCAATGTGGTCATGCATTATATAATATATAGAGATAGATAGATAGATAGCTAGCTAGCGTGTATACATTACACAAATGTTAAGATCATTTAAAAATACATTTAAAAAACTTATTTTAAAATACACTGCTCAAAAAAATAAGTGGAACACGAAAATCCCACATCCTAGATATCACTGAATGAAATATTCCAGTTGTAAATCTTTATTCATTACATACTGGAATGTGTTGAGAACAATAAAACATAAAAATTATCAACATAAACCACAACTAACATCCCACAGAAGTCTGGAGTTGGAATGATGCTCAAAATCAAAGTGGAAAATGAAATTACAGGCTGATCCAACTTCAGTGGAAATGCCTCAAGACAAGGAAATGATGCTCAGTAATGTGTGTGGCCTCCACGTGCCTGTATGACCTCCCAACAAAAGCCTGGGCATGCTCCTGATGAGGCGGCAGATGGTCTCCTGAGGGATCTCCTCCCAAACCTGGACTAAAGCATCCGCCAACTCCTGGACAGCCTGTGGTGCAATGTGACTTTGGTGGATGGTGCCAGACATGATGTCCCAGATGTGTTCAATCAGATTCAGGTCTGGGGAACAGGTGGGCCAGTCCATAGCTTCAATGCCTTCATCTTGCAGGAACTGCTGACACACTCCAGCCACATGATTGACTTAGAATTTGTATTATGGCAAGAAAAAGCAGCTGATAGTCTATTCAGTAGGACTATCAGCTGTGTATCCACCAGACTTCTGCACAACACAACTGATGGTCCCAACCCCATTTATAAGGCAAGAAATCCCACTTATTAAACCTGACAGGGCACACCTGTGAAGTGAAAACCATTCCCGGTGACTACCTCTTGAAGCTCATCAAGAGAATGCCAAGAGTGTGCAAAGCAGTCATCAAAGCAAAAGGTGGCTACTTTGAAGAACCAGAATATAAGACATATTTTCAGTTGTTTCACACTTTTTTGTTAAGTATATAATTCCATATGTGTTAATTCATGGTTTTGATGCCTTCAGTGTGAATTTACAATTTTCATAGTCATGAAAATACAGAAAAATCTTTAAATGAGAAGGTGTGTCCAAACTTTTGGTCTGTACTGTAGATAGATAGATAGATAGATAGATAGATAGATAGATAGATAGATAGATAGATACACAGTCAAAATTGTTGGTACCCCTTGTTTAAATACAGAAAAACCCACAATGGTCACAGAAATAACTTGGATCTGAGAAAAACAATAAAAAAAGATCTATGGAATGTACACATTAAAGTCAGACATTGCTTTTCAACCATGTTTCCACAGAATTAATAAATAAAACTCATGAAATAGGCCTGGACAGAAATGAAGGAACCCTTAACTTAATATTTTGTTGCACAACCTTTTAAAGGCAATCACTGCAATCAAATGATTCCTGTAGCTGTCTATGAGACTTCTGCACCTCTCGACAGGTATTTTTGCCCCAAGAGCAAACAATTTTGACCACGTGTGTATGTGTATATGATACACACACACAGGGGCGGAATATAATAGGGCCAATCGGAGGCTGGCAGCTGACATCAGCCGCAGCGCGCACATCGCCGGCATCTGACGTCATTGTCAGTCGCCGGCGAGTGCTCGCTGCTGGAGGGAGCAGCTTCGCCGAAGGAGCCTGGGAATTTTTTTTTTTTTTTTAATTGCGAACAGCAATCCGGGGGGCCCGGGCCAGAGATGCTGGACGCACTGCGGCCAGAGATGCTGGACGCACTGGGGCCAGAGATGCTGGACGCACTGGGGCCAGAGATGCTGGACGCACTGGGGCCAGAGATGCTGGACGCACTGGGGCCAGAGATGCTGGACGCACTGGGGCCAGAGATGCTGGACGCACTGGGGCCAGAGATGCTGGACGCACTGGGGGCAGGACTGGAGACATGGGCAGAATGTAGATATGGGGGCATGATTGGAGACACGGGGCAGAATGAAAGACATGGGGCAGGATTGGAGACAGATCGTGCAGGATCATGGGGCAGGATGGATACGATGGAGACTGATGGGGCAGGATGGGGAGATCATATGGGGAAGAATGGATACTCATGAGGGCAGGATGGGAGAACATATGGCTGGAGCCAGGAATGAGATACACGGGGCCAGGATGGGGATATTATTATTACTATAGAGGCTAATTAAGGGATATTATTACTGCAGTGATGTATTTATTTTATTTTTTTGAGGACACTGTTTTAAATGGGGGGGCGGGTGGTCCTGTTACTGTGTAGAGTGACACTATGTTGCCTCTTTTTCTTCATGTGGTGTAATGTAGAAGTTGGGAAAAATTAAGTAATGTGTTCTGCAAGCGGAGCTCGAGATAACTGTTAATTCCTGCAGAGACGAGTCCTGGCTGGATGAAGTGATGGCGGTCTGTGCTGGATGAAAGGTGAAAGACTTCACTAAGAGACGTCACTGGTGAGTCAGTGTGTTACGTGTACACTGACACTATACACTGTATACTATATACAGAGCTCCTGTGTGTAATGTCACCGGTGATCTCTGTATTACCTCTACACAGACACTGCATACCAAGTACAGATCTCCTGTGAATACTGGCACTTATGGTGATAGTATTGTGGGTTTTTTTGTTTGTTTTTTTCTTCCTAACTGAAGGGTAAATTGACTAGAACAATGGATGTTTGACAGGTTATAGTTTCACACAGCAACTATTTTTCTGGAATAATCTGGTTCAGGTATAGCATGACCCCATCGCATGACCCCGTCACATGACCGGGGGGCCCACAGTGTCTGAACAGCCCGGGGCCCTGGCTACCCTTAATCCACCCCCCCGCCCCCACACACAATTAATGCCTGGGGTTTTACTTTCTCACCCCTTGTCGACCCCCTGACCATGCGTTTCTTGGTTATAGAACAGTTTTCACAGACTGACTCCATAAAAAAAAAAAACTCACAAGAGTGTGTGTGTGTGTGTATATGTGTATGTGTATGTGTATGTGTATGTGTATGTGTATGTGTATGTGTATGTGTATGTGTATGTGTATGTGTATGTGTATGTGTATGTGTATGTGTATGTGTATGTGTATGTGTATGTATATATATATATATATATATATATATATATATATATATATATATATATATATATATATATATATATTTTTTTTTTTTTTTTTTTTTTTTTTTTTTTTTTTTTTTTAAAGTGGCTAAAAACGGCAACATCCACTACAATAGCGGACACTATGCCAAATGGCTAAACAAGATCCCATATAACCAATTTTAAAGCATCTGAAAAAAAACGGTAGTTTAGATGAAGACTTTAGAACTCAAGTTAAAATCTTACAGAAGAATCCCAACAAATTAAAAAACAGGCATACTCCAACTCAATAAAAAAAAAACAAACAAAAAAAAAAAAACAGTCGAAAGACTTTTAGAAAAAAAAAAAAAACTGGGGACCGAAAATAGATAAAATTTAACTTCATCACCCAGTTCAACTCCAGTCATAAAGAGATAAGAAAAAAAATGTCAAAACCATTGGCATAGGACAGGTGATCCTATTCTAGAATGTGGTACCTGGGAAAGCAGCAATTTCAAGCCCATGCTTTTTTGCTTATATACTCACTTACCATAAGTCACTTATATTATTTCTCTTGGTCAGGCGCTGTGGCATGTGCCCCACAGCAAATAACAGTATATAGCAGGGCACATCTATAATATTATCTCAGCCAGGAAGTTTTTGTTTTTTTTCCCCAACACACCCAATTGTGGAAGTTATTTTCCCCAACGTCTATTGATTAAAATGAACTTTGTACCAGTCACAACCCACCTAAACATGAAGTATGCATTGTAACATTGGTATTTCCCGGAAGACGAGATTCAGATAGTATACCATGTGATTTTGTATGATGAAGGGGAAATATTTCATAGATCAGCATTGACAAGGTGAGATTAATGTGACCACAGTTATGTACACACAAGGAAAAGGTTATCAGGATATACTAATGTAATGTTAGTCAATATTCAGCTCATCAAAGAACAATCCTCTTGGCATCCACCCCAAGCAGGTTTCAACTTGTCCAGTAATTTGTTTAGAAAGAAAATCTTGGTATTATTGAGGATTGTTGAACTTCCACATGGTTGCCACTCATCACATTGCTGCTTGTGAAGTGTATATTAAGTCTGCTTGGATGAGTTCCTAAAGGACTGTGAAGAAACACTTTGGTTAAGCAAACATTGTGTGGTTTTTAGAACCGCCATCTTTTTGCATAAGCTAAGCATTGTTGCCCTGTGATTTACTACAAAGCATGGCATGAAAAAAAAACAAATGCCACAAAATAGTCTCCTCTAAAAACATAGATAGATTATGACATAAGGTACTATGGGAGACCTTTCGCAAATCAACTTCCCTGAGGATAAATAAAGCATGTTATAAATCAAAGTAGTCTGGAGAAGTCCAGGCGCACCCATATTAGTAATAATCAAAGTCTGTCCTGCTAGAAACAGCAGATTCGCCAATCAATCTACTGTAATTCTTATGATCAGCTATAGGGTAGCAGTTTTGCTCTTATGGGTTTTCCAGGAGAAAAAGGCATTTTTAAAATGGCTAAAAACAAACAAAATCCAAAATGATAATCATCCTCACCGATCCCGCACTGCTTAAGTTCCAATGCTTAACTAGTCAGTACGGTACTTGTTACACAAAAAAGGTCAGCCAGCCTATAATTGAGAATTGGCTATGCAGGCAACTCATCTTCATGGAACTAAAGACACTTCTGAAATAACCCACCGCAACTAGAGGACAGTGGGACCTTAACAGAGGTGAGATAGGGCTTCTGCAACTGACACAACCCTCATTTCGATAAGTATGGTATATAGGCTCCTTCAGACATTTGGAAAAATCCACTATCCTATCCTTGGCACAAACAGTAGACAACCATCCAACCTCAGTGCCGGAGAGAGGAGGCCATACAGTCTTTGAAAAAAAAAGAAATCATCATTAAATCTGCAGACAAGGGTGGTACAATAGTCATGATGAACACACACTACATAATGGCAGAACACAGACAACTGAAAGCCACGTTACTACACTAAATTGCGGTCTGACCCTACATAGGAATATTATAAGAAACTAAGGGTACGGTCACACTCTGCAACTTTCCAACGATCACGACCAGCGATACGACCTGGCCGTGATCGTTGGAAAGTCGTTGTGTGGTCGCTGGGGAGCTGTCACACAGACCGCTCTCCAGCGACCAACGATGCCGAAGGCCCCGGGTAACCAGGGTAAACATCGGGTTACTAAGCGCAGGGCCGCGCTTAGTAACCCGATGTTTACCCTGGTTACCATCGTAAAAGTAAGAAAAAAAAAACGTACATACTCACATTCCGGTGTCCGTCAGGTCCCTTGCAGTCTGCTTCCCGCTCTGACCGAGTGCCACCGTAAAGTGAAAGCAGATCACAGCGGTGACGTCACCGCTGTGATCTGCTCTTACACTCCGGCCGGCAGTCAGTCAGTCAGAGCGGGAAGCAGACTGCAAGGGACCTGACGGACACCGAAATGTGAGTATGTACTGTTTGTTTTTTTTTACTTTTACGATGGTAACCAGGGTAAACATCGGGTTACTAAGCGCGGCCCTGCGCTTAGTAACCCGATGTTTACCCTGGTTACAAGCGAACGCATTGTTGGATCGGTGTGTGTGACACCGATCCAACAATGCGTTCGCTTGTAACCAGGGTAAACATCGGGTTACTAAGCGCAGGGCCGCGCTTAGTAACCCGATGTTTACCCTGGTTACAAGCGAACGCATTGTTGGATCGGTGTCACACACACCGATCCAACGATGACAGCGGGAGATCCAGCGACGAAAGAAAGTTCCAAACGATCTGCTACGACGTACGATTCTCAGCAGGGTCCCTGATCGCTGCTGCGTGTCAGACACTGCGATATCGTATGGATATCGCTGGAACGTCACGGATCGTACCGTCGTAGCGACAAAAGTGCCACTGTGTGACAGTACCCTAAAAGTTGGTCTCTTGCCTACCTGACAAATCCTGACAACCGTTCTGAGCATGTTTCTGGTTAGGTAGAAAAGTGTTCTTAAAACTTTTGGTAAAAGGATACACACAGCTACATTTTAGGACACAAGTGAAAACCTAATGATCCGTTAGAAAGGATCCAGAGGTGATCCAGAGGAAATCCATTAGGAAAAAAGTTATGCTGACAACTTTTTCATCCGTTATTCACTAACTGATCTCTGCTGGATCGTTCCTTTTGGGCAATGAATCAGTTAGTTATTGCCGGAGCCTTTTCTTGAAGGATCCGTTAAAAATAGACAACGGATGCCTCAATAAAAGATCAGTTGCCCATTGACTCCAATGTTAAAAAAAGGAGCAGTTTGTGAATGGCAGTCACTGTACTGATTAAGGAGGGTGCCTCTGACTGCAGTGCCCTCCCCTCAACTGCTCCCTATGTTGGTTTGGCACGCTCCTCGCCCCCACTCACATGCAAATAAGGTGTGGGTAGATTTTAATACTGGACCAATAAGGTTAGGAGGAGGCTTATATGGGCCCCTCTCCTGCAGTATATATAATGAGGCTTGGCGCCTTTTTTTGTCCTCTTCCCCCTGATTAGGGTCTCGTAGGTGCTGGTCCCACCCTCCCTCCCTGTTTATTCTGTAATTTAATGTTGAAATAGGTTTTATTCCTTAGAATTCAAGTCACAGCGGTTAAGGAACAGAAAGGACACATGGTGCAATTCGTCGGCTGACTTGCCTGTGAATATGCAGCAGGGCATTTGGCGACGAGTCCAATTTAATAAATTTAAGTGCCTCCCTAATGGTTGTGTTAAAATACTTTAATAAAGCGGTGACCGACCCTCACCCATCATCCTGTGTTATTGTGTTATTTTATGGCTGTGAGTGGGTTGTGGTGCGTGCCAGTTTTGGTTAATGATCCAGCGGAAACCCATTAGGAAAGAAGTTGTGCAGACAACTTTTTAGTTTGGTATTCACTAATAGACATGTGTGAATATCGTCGGCTCCTCCTTATTGGGCTCGCTAATAGAGCTTACCGAATAGCTGTAGGGGAACCCGGATACTTGGATCACTCCTGATAATCCGGTGTCTGGCGCCATAGCTGTATGTGTCGCGGCTGTGTGACAGTCACAACACACAGGCTCTCCATGCACATGCAGTTGTCTGCACAACTTCTTTACTAATGGGTTTCCACTGGATCACTAATGGACATGTGAACACAGAGGACCTATTGCTGGTAGTTTAGGCTACCAGAAGGAGCCATCCAAGTCACCATGGATGTGGCATCTTTGTAGTCCAATATCCCATACCAAGTTAATTAAATACCTATAAAGTAATCATGGAAAATACAGGAATTGATGCAGATTCTGTGGTGAAACGTACAAAATTCATCTTCACTCAAACCAGCGTTGACTGGCCATGGGGATCGCATGGCATAACACTGATGCCATCCTCAGGACAGCCAAGCCAATGCAGATAACGCTGGAATGGTCCCGCTCTGTTGACGGGACTTCAACATCAGTCCGATTGCCTAACTGAGGGAGCCGACCGTCAATCAGAATGACGTTGGAAAAGAAGCCACCGTGACGTCAGCAGAGGCAGCTGGATCTCCAGCAAGAACAGTCTGTAAGCGCTCTGTGACGTGCCTGATGCTCTTCTTCACCAACACGCAGCTACCTGCCTATTCCTGCCGATTAGTGCTTAGGTACATTTATTTTTGTTTTTCACTAAGTACCGGATATCCATTTTAAAGAATGTGCTCCTCAGTCCTTGTGGGGGAATCACAACCCTGGACCAGACCTCGATTAGTGAACAATAAAATTTTCACACTCTTAATTTCTTACAAATACTGATGTAAAATACTGACCAAATAAGGAATATGTGAACACGGCCTACTAGTTTAGGAATATTTAAAAACAGCACACAAACTCCACCTCCTCACCGTTTCACATGTGGAATAAATGGCACTATAATAAATAATAATGTTTGAGCAGGATCTGGCTCCATAGGAATATTTTTCACATGGTAAATTATCTCCATGCAGGAATGTGATGGGCGCCAGGTTCTGGTTAATGGTGTTTACAGAAAAAGCCATTCCACCAACACATCTGTCAGCTTCTGTGTTATCTGCTTTAACAAATCCCAGCATTTCCCGTAAAATAGCTGACGTGGTGCGTGCTTTTTTCTATTGCAAAACCACAGATTGGGAGTTAATTGCTCTGAATTCTGTGCAGTGCTAGTCATTCTGCTGTTAAACAGAAGCTGACAGCTACCCTGTCCACAATTAGCAAATCGTTTTCAATGCATCTTAACCAGGTTAGGTCACATCCAGTTTGTGCTCAAAGAAGGACTCAATGATAAATATTGCAGTGTTGCACACCTCTTACAGGTTTTCCTTTTTCTTGAGAGGTGTGGTGTTTTTTTCCCCATGCACTTCCCCATAGTCATACATACGAATTATGGAAATCACAGGGATGGATAGATATGTTAATGGTATGGAAACTAACTTTTCATCAATGTGATCAAAAGCTGTACACAAATATAAACTACTAAATGGTGGCCCGATTCTAACGCATTGGGTATTCTAGAATATGTATGTATGTATGTATGTATGTATGTATGTATGTATGTATGTAGCGCTGTGAGTGGGGGTTAAATTCCGCGCCAATATCGCTGATTGGCCAGCCGGACTCGACCAATCAGCGAAGCGTAGTTGAAATCCTGCATCAATTCGCTGCTGGACTGTCTGTCGCTGATTGGTCGCAGGATGTGGGGGGGTTCGGGGTGCAGGATATAGTACAGCCACGTAGTATATAGCACAGCCATGTAGTATGTGGCATATAGCACAGGCACGTAGTATATAGCACAGCCACATAGTATATAGCAGCCACGTAGTATATAGCACAGCCACGTACTATATAGTACAGCCACGTAGTATATAGCACAGCCCACGCAGTATACAACACAGCCCACGTAGCATATAGAAGCCACGTAGTATATTACACAGCCACGTAGTATATTGCACAGCCCAAACAGTAAATAACACAGCTCACGTAGTATATAACACAACTTACGTAGTATATAGCAATGTGGGAACCATATCCTTGTTTAAAAAAAAAAACAATTAAACTAAAAAATAGTTATATACTCACCCTCCGGCGGCCCCTGGATGCAGCCCAGGCCTTTCCTGCTCCTCACGACGTTCCGCTCCCAAGAATGCATTGCGGCAATAACACGTGATGATGTAGCGGTCTCACGAGACCGCTACATCATCTCCGGTCATTGCCGCAATGCATTCTTGCGACCGGAGAGGTGCGCGAGGAGCGGGAAAGGCCTGGGCTGGATCCGGGGGCCGCCGGAGGGTGAGTATATAATGATTTTTTTTTTTTTTTAATTATTTGTAACATTATATGTTTTTACTATTGATGCTGCATAGGCAGCATCAATAGTAAAAAGTTGGTCACACAGAGGGTTAATGGCACCATTAACGCACTGCGTTACACCGCGTTATGCCGCGGTGTAAGGCAGTCCATTTAACGCTATGTGAGCGCTGATGGGTGGGGACTATGGAGGGAGCACTGACTGCTGGGGAGTAGGGAGGGGCTAATTCACGGCCGGACTGTGCCCGTCACAGATTGGTCGCGGCCAGCCGCACGCGACCAATCAGCGACTTGGGATTTCCGTTACAGACAAACAGACAGAAGTGACCCCTAGACAATTACATAGATATATATGTGCATCACTCTCTCTATAGTGGTGTGATTGCTTTCTGTAAGATCTGATCAAGCCAACTCTTGTTTTTCTGCATTAGCAAATTGTCTAATTATGTAGATAGGACCTGATGTTGATGTTGACTGTATCCATGGATACAGAATGCAGCATCACCTGAGGCTCCTTAGAACCCACGTTTGGGAAAAGGGATGAAACCTACAGGGAAGTGTTTTTTGAGTGTCGTCATCTACAATCTTTAATCATCCTGGCTTGGTAGAAACTTTTGGCGAGAATGTATAAGGGCTAATGTTTCATACACCAACTTTAATGGGAATTTAGCCAAAATAGGATGTGACTAATAAATTTGGCACATTTCTCTGTGCAGCATAAAGTGAATGAGGAGTCGTAGATTTGGCCTATAATTTCTACCATTGTCTAGGGTAAATGCTGGGTAGAGGGATTCCTACCATTCCCGCAATGCTTCACCCACTTTTACAAAAGAATAATGGAACCCCCCAAAAAAGTTGCACATTATGGCACAAGTGGGGTTCTGTGCCAAGAATTGTGACTATTCTGCTAGAAAATCGCCATAACCAGCGGTCTAACGAGTCTGATGGGTCCCAGTGCAAGATTTGGACCAGGGGCCCCCCCATACTAAACACAGCTCTGGCAAAAATTAAGAGACCACTGCAAAATATTCAGTTTATCAGATTTTTTTTTCTTTATAGGTATATACTTCTACTTAAACTTCTGACAAGATGTCGCCGAATTTCCAAGCAATAAATTTTGTATTTTTTTTCTGAAAAAGAAAAATGGTCAAAATTAACCCCTTCATGACCTTGGGATTTTCCGTTTTTCCGTGTTCGTTTTTCACTCCCCTCCTTCCCAGAGCCATAACTTTTTTATTTTTCCGTCAATTAGGCTATGTGAGGTTTTTTGAGGGACGAGTTGTACTTTTGAACGACATCATTGGTTTTACCATGTCATGTACTAGAAAACGGGAAAAAAATTCCAAGTACGGTGAAATTGCAAAAAAAAGTGCAATCCCACACTTGTTTTTTGTTTGTTTTTTTTGCTAGGTTTACTAAATGCTAAAACTGACCTGCCATTATGATTCTCCAGGTCAGTACGAGTTCATAGACATCTAACATGTCTAGGTTATTTTTTATCTAAGTGGTGAAAAAAAATTCCAAACTTTGCTTAAAAAAAAATAAAAAATGTGCGCCATTTTCAGATACTCGTAGCGTCTCCATTTTTTGCGTGCCGAGCTGGCATTTTTAATGATACCATTTCGGTGCAGATACGGTACGTTCTTTTGATTGCCCATTATTGCATTTTAATGCAATGTCGCGGCGACCAAAAAAAACTAATTCTGGTGTTTCGAATTTTTTTCTCGTTACACCATTTAGCGATCAGGTTAATGCTTTTTTTTTTTTATTGATAGATCGGGCGATTCTGAACGCGGCAATACCAAATATGTGTAGGTTTGATTATTTTTTTATTGATTTATTTTGAATGGGGCGAAAGGGGGGTGATTTAAACTTTTATATTTTTTTCACATTTTTTTTTTTTTTTTTTTTACTTTTACCATGCTTCAATAGCCTCCATGGGAGGCTAGAAGCTGGCACAACATGATCGGCTCTGCTACATAGCAGCGATCTGATGTTCGCTGCTATGTAGCAGAAATTCAGGTGTGCTATGAGCGCCGACCACAGGGGGGCGCTCACAGCTGCCGGAGATCAGTAACCATAGAGGTCTCAAGGACCTCTATGGTTACTATTCAGAAGCATCGCCGACCTCCGATCATGTGACGGGGGTCGGCGATGTGCTAATTTCCGGCCGGAAGCACCAGTTAAATGCCGCTGTCTGCATTTGACAGCAGCATTTAACTAGTTAATAGCGGCGGGTGAATCGCGATTTCACCCACCGCTATTGTGGGCACATGTCAGCTGTTCAAAACAGCTGACATGTCCCGGCTTTGATGCGGGCTCACCGCGGAGCCCTGCGTCAAAGCAGGGGATCTGACCTCGGACGTACTATCCCGTCCGAGGTCAGAAAGGGGTTAAAAAAACACAACAAAAAACAGTGCTTTCTGACCTCAAATAATGCAAAGAAAACAAGTTCATAATCATTTAGAAACAACAATACTAATGTTTTAACTCAGGAAGAGTTCAGAAATCAATATTTTGTGGAATAACCATGATAAATCACCACTTTCATGCGTCTTGGAATGCTTTCCACCAATCTTTCACACTGCTCCTGGCACAAAAATGTAAGCAATTCTTTTTTGTTTGATGGCTTGTGACTATCCATCATCCTCTTGATTACATTCCAGAGGTTTTCAGTGGGGTTCAGGTCTGGAGATTGGGCTGCCCATGACAAGGTTTTGATGTGGTGGGCTCTTAATTTTTGCCAGAGCTGTATATAATTCTCATATATTCTCTCTTCTCTCTCATCCTGGTACATGCCCCCCGTTTTGCCGCTGTTCTTTAATGTTAAAAAAAAAAAATCATTATACTCAAGAAGGGGCGTACATTGAAGTCATGGGGATGCAGCGCCCCAGAGTCCTGGTCGTTGCAGTAATGTCGCTCTCCCATCAGGGGAGAGATATTACGTCTGATGGTACTAAAGGAGTTCACCTTACCAGGTATCACAGTCACACACTACACTTCACACTCCAATCCACCAGGGGGAGCCTTGCTTCTATCTATTAGGGCACTCCTCACACACGGGTAAAACTGGTGGGTTGGATAGGAAGTTAGTCAGAAGCTACCTGGGTTTTACCCAGAGAGGACCTGTCAGGCAGACAGGGGGAAAAGGAGGAACATCTGAGCTGCAGAAAGAGGGTCCCTGTCAGGGGTGGGATCCTGACAGAGGCCAAGCACGAGATAGATAGTTACGGAGCTGCGCCTGCACCCATTGCGGCAGCATCCTAAGAAAGGACACAAAGAGAATTGTATTGTGGAGAGTGAGAAACGAAGTCACAGCACAAGGAGATAATACCGGGAGGAGTTCTGCCCCAAGATCGGCAGCCTCCCTCTGAGGCGCGTAGCCGGAACACCGAGGGAGTAATTGACTCTACGTATTACTTCAGAGACCGGCAGGACAATCAATTCCAAGTTGGTTGCCCAACCTTAATACCTAAGAAGACACGGAGGCAAATTGAGGGAGAGGGGCGTCACTAGGGTCCCTATAAATAAGCTCCAGGCCTACCCCGTCATACGGGTTGTCCTATCCATACCATCTGGGGGACAGAGAGAGAGAAGATCAGAAACATCCACAAAAGTTGTGAGGACTATCCCGTGGTGCTCAGCAGGGAGGTACTACAACACACAGGCGCTAGTAGGAAGGCTACTGATTTCCACCTGGATAAGGGAACTCTGGATGTGCCTTCGGACCGGCCGGACTCTGCCTGCCCTGTGAACGGTACTCTGGACTGTGGACCCTGAAGTCTTCAGTAAAAGGTAAAGAGACTGCAACCTTTGTGTCCTCGTTATTCATTGCGCCTTACAACGTCCACCATCACCACCTACACATCTGGGAAGCCCTGGGGACATACTTCACCTGTGGGAAGGTATACCATCTAGCTGCCATGCCATCACCCCAGCGGACCCCTAGCAGCATCGGTCACCCTGACCGAATACCACAGGTGGCGTCACGAACACCAGACAAACTTCACCTTTAATTGGACGCCCGTCAGAAGGGCCACGGACCGGGTCGGGCCACCGTGACACAGCCCATAGTCCTTGGTGTAGTATATTGCACAACCCATAGTCCTTGGTGTAATATATTGCACAGCCCATAGTCACCCAAGTAAGTAGTATGGCCACTGAGTACTCACTATGTGACTGCAGACTTCTGAATCCTCACAGTGCTCAATGCAAGGGTATTTTGCAAGGCTGGAAACAGTGTATTCGAACTCTGGCATATCGCATACTTGCAGTCATGTGACTGCCGTTCCCGACACCGTAAAATCCACACTGCGCACAAGTCTGAAGTCACAGAATAGCAGACTTGTCATTTTAGAACTGACAACCATTTTAAGAACGCTGACAGAACAATGTTCTTCCGACAGTCATTTCTCCCGACACCTCCTTGCTCTGCCGCCTGTGTGCCCTATAAGGCCTCATTCACAGGTCAGTATTTTGCATCATTGTTTTTATGGAAGTTCCACTCCTAGCTTTGGCAGAGAAAAATTATAATTGAAAGTTTGACACTCATTTTGTAGACATTCACGATTTTGGAATACAAATACTGATGTGTGAATGAGGCCTGAGTGAGTTGCTACCAGACATATCTGGCTGCTTATCTCTTCGAGAACAAAAGGATCGATAGTCCAAATTGGACATAGTAGATGCTTCTTTTCCTATCTATCGAGGGACAGTCGGGAGGCCCCCATACATATTAGACAGTCAGCATTGGCAGGCTGGGCTGTTAGTCTTATGTGTACGGAGGACTCAACACTAAGTCAGATCTCCATGCACCGACATCCTGGTGACCTCGAGATTGGCTGCAGAGTATAAAAACAAGTGCATCAGAGGAGGCAAAGCAGCTGGGGAGAAACAGCAGCAGCTGGAGCCAATGATGAGGCAGGAGGGAAGTCTCAGACTACCTTTCAGATCGAGATCAGATCCTAATAGTGGACAACCCCTTTTTAAAAAATGGCCTCCGTTCCACACAAACATTGAGGCGGCAGGTAACAAGACGTAGGAGAGGACCAAAGCGGCGCTGGAAATGGCAGAAAACTGTGACAGTTAAGTGCGAGCAGTAAAATACTTACTTGACGGACAACATACCCCCACCCACAGTGAGTGGTCCTCTGACATTATCCCTGTACTTTCTTATACCACCAATATGTTCCCGCAATCACAAAGGCGTCTTGTCTAATGCAAGTTTTATTTGTACTCCATGGTATAAATACTGCAGTACAGCCCTGTGGTATCATGAAGATACAAACAGTGACTTGGAAAACTATTGGAATACCTGTGGTTACATTAACAAAATATTCCTGCACACCTCCTTTAAAATGATCATCTATAAAAGCCGACAGCCAGACAATGTCATACGACTGACTTGGGTAAACAGTGACATTCTTTTGGCTGGCTTATGAAATCCATGGTCCCGCAGCCAATTCAGCTGGATCTAAAAAAAAAAAAAAAAAAAAAAAAAAAAAAAAAATCACAATGCCAAAGTAATGTAAAAGCTATGAATCAGAAAATAAGGACATGCACACACAAGGAGTGAGATTGTGGCCATGATGTGGTCCTCAGAACATTTCAATCAAGTAAATAAGGCAGCACACTGCAGCGCTGAAACATGCAAACATGAAAACTGAACTGCATTACTGCACTAGAAATATGAAAAATGAGAGCGTTTAGCGCATAAAAATGGCCAATTTTATGTGTACCTGGTATCCACTTTAGGGCATCTCTCGTATACCAGGTCCTGCGCTTTCCTTTCCTCACTGAGAATAAACGTCTCCATCTGAATGGGTACCTGTGAAAATCTCTTCTTAGACTAAAGGTACCGTTACACTAAACGACTTACCAACGATCACGACCAGCGATACGACCTGGCCGTGATCGTTGGTAAGTCGTTGTGTGGTCGCTGGGGAGCTGTCACACAGACAGCTCTCCCCAGCGACCAACGATCAGGGGAACAACTTCGGCATCGTTGAAACTGTCTTCAACGATGCAGAAGTCCCCCTGCAGCACCCGGGTAACCAGGGTAAACATCGGGTTACTAAGTGCAGGGCCGAAAGCAGTTTTAACCCTGTGGACGCCGGGGGACGTGACAGACATCAGAATGTGAGTATGTACTGTTTGTTTTTTTTTAATTTTACAATGGTAACCAGGGTAAATATCGGGTTACTAAGCGCGGCCCTACACTTAGCAACCCGATATTTACCCTGGTTACAAGTGAACACATCGCTGGATCGGCGTCACACACGCCGATCCAGCGATGACAGCGGGTGATCAGCGACCAAAAAAAGGTCCTGATCATTCCCATCGACCAACGATCTCCGAGCAGGGGCCTGATTGTTGGTCGCTGTCACACATAACGAGTTCGTTAAGCGGGATCGTTGCTACGTCGCCAAAAGCGTGACGTTGCAACTATATCGTTAACGATATCGTTATGTGTGACTCAGCCTTTACATTCTCTCTCTCTGTAGAGGGGTAATGGACCTGTTGCGATTAAAACACCTGGGCTAGGAGGCGGAGTGCTCAGTCAGAAGGCTAAAGAATACATTTAAAAAAACTGACCGTCACATCCAAACATAGACTAAGTGTGAACAGGTGCTGAACCTAGAGTAACCAACTCATATACAGTCAAGTAAATAAGGCAGCACACTGCAGCGCTGAAACATGCAAACATGAAAACTGAATTGCATTACTGCACTAGAAATATGAAAAATGAGAGCGTTTAGCGCATAAAAATGGCCAATTTTATGTGTACCTGGTAGCCACTTTAGGGCATCTCTCGTATACCAGGTCCTATGCTTTCAATGCCCAGATCCCAACTATTAGAATATCATAAACAAGTTGACTTCCATATATCATTTTTTTTCTATTTTTCAAACAGAAGAGGCATCTAACTACTTCCGGACCCAGACAGCTCAGCCTTTAGTGCAGGGATGAGGAACCTTTTATCTGCCAAGGGCCATTGGTATATTTATACCATCCTTGGGGGCCTACATACAGCGTGTCAACTCCGCCCGTGAAGTACTTCCTAACGCTGACATAGGACGTAATCTTTCCATGCATGCGCCTCAGAGTTCAGTAGTCAATGCTGCGTGCATTTGCTCACGGAGCAGGATGTAATTAAAGGGCAGGTGGCAGTCAAACTTGACATGGTTTTAGGTTGCTGTTATGTTCCCTTTTTTTAACAGTTTTGCTGAACTTTTTAGGGGATGTAGCAGGCGGAATCCACCGGAAAAAAAGATGTTTTGTGCACATACTATTTAATTCATGAAGACTGGTTTTAAAATAAATAAATAAATAAATCTTTGTATAAACAGTGCACAAGTGTTTTAGTTGCTTCCCCCCCCCCCCAGTCTCACACAGAAGGCTATGGGAAATGCTAAAAAAAAAGCTTTTTAAAGTAGCTAAGAAAACAAAATAAAGTGCTGTGAAAAATAAATGCTTAGCACAAGCAATCAACACAAAAAGCTTTTTGAGAGTACTTTAGCGAGACATTCTCTAAGTAATTCCTGAGTTCTTGCGTATGGTATGTTTTACACACTGAAAGCCAGGTGGATCTTCTCACAAAGTATGGGAGGAGGTAGACAGGGATAATCGCTCCCCTCGGGGCCTGAATAAAGGTGTGAAGTATAGGCATTCTGGGCAATAATCCGTAAGAGTTACATATCACCCTGAGTGCCAGTGGACCTCTTTGTTCTGTCTGTCGGCCAAGTTCCCACTTTGAGTTTTTGATGTTGCATATTTTTGCCGGATGAAATAAGCAGCGTCTCACAGTTCCAGCAAAGTGGATGGGATTTATAGACATCTCATGACCACTTTTTTTTCCCCTATTCTTATGCTGCATAAACAGATGTGCGGTGACTGTCCAAGGGAAGAAAAAAAAAAATGTTTCATCCTATATTTGGATTTCACTTGGCTACGTAAGTGAGTGAGGACATTGAAAAACATTGGACTACACTCGGATGACATCTGAGTGCAGTCTGATTTCCATGGACTGACAGAATGGAGAGATGGAGATTTTTTCTCTCCATCTTATCTGAGAAAATTAGATCACACTGGGTGTCTTTACATAATCGGCGCGATTCCCTCGGACGTCCGTTTGCACCAGCCCTTATGAGTGACTATCTAATAACTTTTGGTAAGTCCAATTAGGTGTTAACTCATTAGGTGCCAAATACTTTGACCAATATCCCTGCAACGGAGAGGCGAAACTAAAAACAAAAAAAAAGATCTTTTGCGCCCTGAAGCCACCATCACATCATGTGTCCAGTTCAACATGGAAAATTTGATGAAAGGTGGTCTTTAGTCTGTGATTATTGCTCACAAGGACAAATGTAAAGGCCCCGTCTCACATAGCGAGATCGCTAGCGAGATCGCTGCTGAGTCACAAGTTTTGTGACGCAACAGCGACCTCCATAGCGATCTCGCTATGTGTGACACGTACCAGCGATCAGGCCCCTGCTGCGAGATCGCTGGTCGTGTCGGAATGGCCTGGACCTTTTTTTGGTCGTTGAGGCCCCGCTGACATTGCTGAATCGGTGTGTGTGACACCGATCCAGCGATGTCTTCACTGGTAACCAGGGTAAATATCGGGTTACTAAGCGCAGGGCCGCGCTTAGTAACCCGATGTTTACCCTGGTTACCAGCGTAAATGTAAAAAAAAACAAACAGTACATACTCGCCTTCTGATGTCCGTCAGGTCCCTTGCCGTCTGCTTCCTGCTCTCACTGACTCCCGGCCGTACAGTGAGAAGTGAGAGCACAGCAGTGACGTCACCGCTGCGCTCTGCTCTCAGTGTACGGCGGCTCAGTCAGAGCAGGAAGCAGACGGCAAGGGACCTGGACACCGAAAGGCGAGTATGTACTGTTTGTTTTTTTTGGTAACCAGGGTAAACATCGGGTTACTAAGCGCGGCTCTGCGCTTAGTAACCCGATGTTTACCCTGGTTACCCGGGTGCTGCAGGGGGACTTCGGCATCGTTGAAGACAGTTTCAACGATGCCGAAGTCGTTCCCCTGATCGTTGGTCGCTGGGGAGAGCTGTCTGTGTGACAGCTCCCCAGCGACCACACAGCGACTTACCAACGATCACGGCCAGGTCATATCGCTGGTCGTGATCGTTGGTAAATCGCTTAGTGAGACGGGGCCTTAACAGAACGATTCTTTAGTGATAAACACAGGCACACGATAATACAAAAAAACTAATACGGGCTTCACAACAAAAGAGTCATTTTAACAACTAAGCATGTGTCACTATAAATTAGGAAAGGTGCCTAGAAACTCGGCTTTCACAAAGGCCATTGTATGATCTCTTTAGTCCAGGTTGGTTGCCATGGAATTTCAAGTCAAAAAGATGGTGACAGGAGGTCGATGGCATCGTCTTTCCAGGCTGAAAAATACATAAGCCCTTCGACATCACAGTCTGAACTCCTGGGCTGCGGAGAAAGGACAGAATTGTACTCGGCTTTCTATTGTATTCAGAGTTTCTGGTTTCAGCCTGATATCCAAGACCAACTCCTCTACAACTCAGATACACGGCATCTAAGCTAATAATGTCACACTGCGGCAAGACCATGGGGAACGGTGGAAGCGGCAATGGACTACTCCTAAGGCTACGGCCCCACTATCAGTATTTGGTCAGTATTTTACCTCAGCATTTGTAAGCTAAAACCAGCAGTGGGTGATAAATACTGAAGTGATGACGTGTTTCTATTATACTTTTCCTCCGATTGTTCCTCACCTGGTTTTGGCTTACAATTGCTGAGGAACAATACTGACCAAATACTCATAGTGGGGCTGTAGCCTAACCTAACTCCTACCCACATCGGCAGATACAACTCATGGAATACAGCACCCCAACTGTAGTGACTAAAACAATGCAAAACGTTTAAAATATTATATATATTAATTTTTGATTCTAATTGAATTTGCTCTTTGTAATGACATTCAGTAACTGCAGAAAAGACAACTGCCCTATTTCTTTACCACAGCCATATGTCAGTAATGGTCTAAAATTATGCATAATGAGGATTTATTAAAGCCGATTACTGTCAGGAGATGGATCCATAGAAACACTGGTTTACAACCACGGTGACGCCATACATTAGGGAAAAGCATTATATACATCTAGTACTAGAGGAGTTACACGGCTGTCAGTAATTGTAAGGTCTTGAGTTTTTAGCTAAGGGAAAGAAACAAGTAATCTCAATACATGATTTAGAATAAGGTTTGTCCATACAGGAGCACGGTGTCTGGGGTCTGCCCCAGGAACTAGCTGTTATATTATATACCATACATATCCAAAGAGTTCCGTTCACTCAAAAAAAGGATCCAAAACGGGTGACCTTCTTTTGTTACCAAAACAGTAATGAACAGCTGTCAGCAGAATACATCTACCATTTTCAGCGGCCAAAATTTTGTTAATGCTTTGAACAGAAGGCCTCCTCCTGCCCACAATGGGCAAATAATGACTGTCGTAAATGGCCCCTGTATTCAGATGACAGCATGGGGAAAGCAGCCACAGGGACCTGCTCCAGCCATCTGATAATAGGGTATTAACATCTAGGATAAAACAGGGTGGGGAACCTCATGCCCCAGGGCCATTTACGGCCCTCGATGAAATTTTATCAGGCCCCCGAGCAGATTCTCAAGGACCGTATTCTCGGGCAGGGAGGTGTATTTTGATTACAACCAGCTCAATTTCTTCTTGATCTGAGAGCACACACATGACAATTGGGTATTCGTGAATTCCGTGAGTTTCCACCCCCCCCCCCCCTCTTTATCTAATCCCTTCCGAATATATTCCTACTATCAACCCCAGGCTACCCCCTCCAAATACTGATTCACCACACTTTTATTTGGATAAATTGGCCACAGCAGCCTTTTTATTAACATTTAACATACCGTAACAGTTTATTTATTTAACATTATTTACGGGGAGGGCGGTCCTCGAAGCCCCAAACTGTAACAAAAAACTCAGTTCTGTATCCCTAAACTTGGCCTCCAGGTCATGTCTTGCCTCTAGCTGCTACGCCCCAGCTCAGAGACACACAGACTCGCCTGGCCAATATCCTTCAAAATGACCCACGCATCCCAGTTATCTCCTCCGTGTGATCCTTACGTTCCATTCCAATTTAGTTCACCCAAGGCGGAGTCCAGGACCTTTGAGATCCCCCCTCCGAGCCACCATTTTCTAGCACCACCAACCTCGAGGACCTCCCCTCCACGCCGTGCTGCCGCGACAAAGCATTCCATATTTTAAACAAATACCATTAAAGTATCCCTTATCACATTCCCAAACCCTTTCTATACCCCAATTCCCTTGACTAACATAAATTAACCCCACATTACTAAGGGAGGGTGGGTGGGAGCTTGTTTTCTGCGTGTTGGGGCACCTAAAATGGTTGCCCCTCTAAGACGGCTAGTGACTCATACTGCCCGCCCTCAGCTCCACCTCTTCTCCCTCCTATCCCCTCTTCAGCCCTATCCTGATTCCGCAGTTCAAATTCCTTAACCCCTCATGGCCCAACTACTTCTTAAATGTTCCACTCCTGTAGGCTCACTCAACCCTGTCATGACGTCTTCCCTTCAAAGGCCTGCGGCCCAGTATGGCCTCACTCATGCAGTGCTCACTACTTAAAGGGTGTGTGTACGTTGCGGATTTGGCTATGGATCTGCAGTGGAATTGGCCCTGAGGATCCGCAGCAGGTTTCCACGCAGTGTACAATATCATGTAAACCTATGGAAAACCAAATCCGCAGTGCACATGCTGCGGAAAATTCCGTGCAGAAACGCAGTGGTTTATTTTCCGCAGCATGTCAATTCTTTGTGCGGATTCCGCACCGATTTACACCTATTCCTTTATAGGAATCCGCAGGTGTAAAATGCAGCCGAAATCAGCACAAAATCCGCAGGTAATTTTACCTGCGGATTCTGCAGAATCTGCGCCGAAAGATCTGCAATGTGTGCACATACCCTAAGTCCTGAAACCAGTGCCAGAGTCAGGATGTACTGTGTGGGCGGAGTTTGTACGGCCCCCGAAGGATGGTATAAATATATATATTAGTGATGAGCGAATATACTCGTTACTCTAAATATTCTGAGCATGCTCGGGTGTCTTCCGAGTATTTTTTAGTGCTCGGAAACTTAGTTTTTATTGCCGCAGCTGAATGATTTACATCTCTTAGCCAGCTTGATTACATGCGGGGGTACCCTAGCAACCCCCACATGTACTTATGCTGGCTAACAGATGTAAATCATTCAGCTGCGGCACTGAAAACTAAATCTCCGAGCACTAAAAAATAATCTCGAGTACCGAGCATACTCGCTCATCACTATTGGTAACTTAACTCTTAGTATCTCTTTATCATTGTTAAGGCATATTGGGTTCATGCAATACAAGTGTGTATCGCGAGAGCTCACCCGACATTGCAATTGATCCTAAGCTTGGTGTTGTAGTCATGTTCCAACGGTGGTTCAGTACTCATGTACTTATAGCGGTTCTGGTTGTGTAATTGTGTAAGTACCTCTTTCATTTTTTTATTTTTATTTTTGCAGCTCTGGGGATTGGTTTACTATGACAGTGTGACATTTGGAAATATTTTTCACTCCTGCAATACTGACAAAATAAAATTATATAAGAATATTAATGGATATGATCACAAGAAAACAATTAAACTGCATGACTGAATACCACTTAGGTATGTGCACATTATGTGTCTTTTTCGATACACTCCATAATCCACCTGAAAGAGCACCGAATAAAGGCCAAAAAGACTGAACATATGCTAAAAAACAAAACCAAACATGTTCATGACAAAATACGACAGCGTGTCCTGATGAAAGGTTTTCCTCCTGAAAAACTCACCAGGTTTGCACATGTCTGAAAGACTTCCTGTGAGCATACTCTTACTTGGAGGGCAGACACCATGAAATATTGTTTTAGTCCCATATGTTCTTTAGATAAAACTTTTCTGACTTTGTTGAATATCACAAGTACATGGCAACTATATTATGCAAACAGGTATAACATTCAAAACTAAATAGAATGAGGACTATAAATCACTGCAAGACTGCTGAACCATAGAAATCCAGCCAATAAATTACCAGCAATTCAATCTGATAACTTTGGGCAAGTTAACAAGCTAGTGGAATATTAACTGAAAGCGTGTGCCTTTGTGAGGTACCGTATGTTCCCCCGATACACGTCTTAGCTTTAAATAGCTCCATAATACGGATGCAATAAACACAACCACAATACTTTTTTTCTCATGGTCATATACACAGATTATCTGGAGGCACGATGCGACCTGTAAACTTTTACAAGATCGGCGGTTGTTTCAATGCCCGTTTACACAAGCAGACCAAAGTAAACGATGCACACTGAGCGCAGGGCACATAGGCTGCCACTCATGTCAGCAGTGCGAGTCATGTTTACACAGAAGCATGTTCCACAGAGAAAATGATCTTTCATGCTGCATAAAAATAATTATCAGAGAAACAAGCATTTTTCCCGTTCTTCAGTTCATTGGCAGCTTGTTTACACGGCAAGATAATCTACCGTATATACTCGAGTATAAGCCGACCCGAGTATAAGCCGACCCCCCTAATTTTGCCACAAAAAACTGGGAAAACCTATTGACTCGAGTATAAGCCTAGGGTGGAAAATGCAGCAGCTACCGGTGAATTTCAAAAATAAAAAGATGCTCCATACCGTTCATTATGGCCCCATAGCTGTGCCATATAGTGCTCTGCACCGATCATAATTGCCCCATAGCTGTGCCACATAGTGCTCTGCACCATTATTGTCCCATAGCTGTGCCATATAGTGCTCTGCACCATTCATTATTGCCCCATAGCTGTGCCATATAGTGCTCTGCACCATTATTGCCCCATAGCTGTGCCATATAGTGCTCTGCACCGTTCATAATTGCCCCATAGCTGTGCCATATAGTGCTCTGCACCATTATTGTCCCATAGCTGTGCCATATAGTGCTCTGCACCGTTCATAATTGCCCCATAGCTGTGCCATATAGTGCTCTGCACCGTTCATAATTGCCCCATAGCTGTGCCATATAGTGCTCTGCACCATTATTGCCCCATAGCTGTGCCATATAGTGCTCTGCACCATTGCCCCATAGCTGTGCCATACAGTGCTCTGCACCGTTGCCCCATAGCTGTGCCATATAGTGCTCTGCACCATTGCCCCATAGCTGTGCCATACAGTGCTCTGCACCATTGCCCCATAGCTGTGCCATATAGTGCTCTGTACCGTCCATTATTGCCCCATAGCTGTGCCATACAGTGCTCTGCACCGTTGCCCCATAGCTGTGCCATATAGTGCTCTGCACCATTGCCCCATAGCTGTGCCATACAGTGCTCTGCACCGTTGCCCCATAGCTGTGCCATATAGTGCTCTGCACCATTGCCCCATAGCTGTGCCATACAGTGCTCTGCACCGTTGCCCCATAGCTGTGCCATATAGTGCTCTGCACCGTTGCCCCATAGCTGTGCCATATAGTGCTCTGTACCGTCCATTATTGCCCCATAGCTGTGCTGCTGCTGCTGCAATAAAATAATAAAACACATACTCACCTCTGTTGCTTGCAGCTCCTCGGCGCCATCTTCCCGGCGTCTCTCCGCACTGACTGATCAGGCAGAGGGCGGCACGCACACTATATGCGTCATCGCGCCCTCTGCCTGAACAGTCAGAGCGGAGAGATGCCGGGAAGATGGCGCGATGCCCGGCGTGTGGAACGAGGATAGGTGAATATGACATACTTACCTGCTCCCGGCGTCCCGCTCCTTCCCCCTGCCTGTCTTCGGTGCCGCAGCCTCTTCCTCTGTCAGCGGTCACCGGCACCGCTGATTAGAGAAATGAATAGGCGGCTCCGCCCCTATGGGAGGTGGAGCAGCCTATTCATTTCTCTAATGAGCGGTCCCACGTGACCGCTCAGGGGAAGAGGCTGCGGCACCGAAGACAGTGTGACAGGCAGGGGGAGCGACAGGAACGCCGGGACTAGGTAAGTATGCCTCAGCGCCCTCTCCCCCTCACCCGCCGACCCAGCCATAGACCGTGACTCGAGTATAAGCCGAGGGGGCACTTTCAGCCCAAAAATTTGGGCTGAAAATCTCGGCTTATACTCGAGTATATACGGTATTTATACATTTGCCTTGTAATGTCTTCATTTCCTGTTCTGTCCAGATGTCAACGTATCCCAGAATTCCAAGCGGAGGAAGTTCACCGACCGCCATATTGGGACACCCAAGTGATGGGTGTCCCAATATGGAAACTGCTGCTGGTACCAACCTATTGTACCACCAGCGGAACACCGTTGCACAACACACACTATACACAACACACAGCCTCTCGCGCAGTACCACCAGCGGAACACCGTCGTGAACATGCCACCGCCGGGATCAGCAGAATGATTCACTGACCGCCGCCATCTTTGTACAGGAGGAGTGCATGCGCAGTTTTAATGTGACTGCCGCTATCTGTCTGCACAAAGATGGTGGCGGTCTGATTTACTGCACCTGCACGAATTACGCACAGATGCAGTGTATCATTCGGCTGATCCCGGCAGCAGATGCGCGACGTGTCTACAGGCAGAGGAAGCCGGTCACATTAAAGGGGTTTTCCCACAAACGAAGGTTCATTTTAAAAATTGACTGTGTCTGACCATGTACGGAGCATACCACAGCTCCTGGGCAGGGGAGGAAGCAAAAGACAATACTGACATTAAAGCAGGGGAACACAATGGATTCATTTTGTGAGGTAAAATATTTCACTGACCATTAAAAAATATTTTAGCTCACAAAATGTATCCTCTGCGATCTCCTGCTGTAATGTCAGTATAGTATTTTGCTTCCTCCCCTGCCCAGGAGCTGTGGTATGTTCTGTACACGGTCAGACACAGGGATGAGTAGGTTTTTCTCTGAAAGGCAGCATTTCAGAGATCGATTTAGAGTGGCTTGCAAAAAGTATTCACCCCACCCCCTTGGCATTTTTCATATTTTGGTACCTCATAACCTGGAATTTCACTGTGGGTTTTTTTGCGGGTTTGGATCAGCTCATGTAAAGCACATGCCTACAACTGAACATATGGTTTTATTTTTATTGTGAAGCAAACAACACATAGGGCAGAATAATTGCAAACATTAGTGTGCATTACTTTTCACCCCCCTAAAGTCAGTACTTTGTAGAGCCTCCTTTTTGTGTCAATTAGCGGCTAGTTGCTTTGGATAATTTTCTATGAACTTTCCCCATTTTGCCACTGGGATTTTTGCCCATTCCTCAAGGCAAAACTGCTGCAGCTACTTCAAGTTAAATGGTTTCCTCTGTTGAACAGCAATCTTCAAGTCTGACCACAGATTCTCAATTGGATTAAGGTCTGGGCTTTGACTAGTCCACTACAAAACATTTACACATTTCCACTTGAACCACTCGAATGTTGCAGTATGCTTTGGGTAATTGTCTTGTTGGAAGGTGATCCTCCATCCCAGTCTCAAATCACTGACAAACAGTCTCTAGTGCTGCAGCCTCTGTAGCTTTTCAGAAAAGGTGTGCATATACTGACAGACATGTGACACTTAGATTGCACACAGATGGACTTCCTTTCATGTGAATTATGAAGGTAATTGCTTGTGTGACACCCCAGGATCCTGGTTGTCACAGTGGCATTGCTTTCCTCACGGGGAGAGTGATGTCACGCTTGGAAGCGAGGAAGGCTCTCTCATCAGGTAAACACAAGAATACAACATGTTCATACTCCAGACCAGAAGGGGAGGCTCTGATCCAGTTTGTGCGTGGCTCCCCTATATATATTCTGGTCTGGGGGGAAAGAGAATTCAGTCAGTGAGTGCCAGACAGCAGACTGGAGCAGTTTGAGGCAGAACGTATGAGGGTGCTGCAGCTCCTGAAAGGAAAGAAATAAAACAGAATGCTGGACAAGTTGTGGAGAGTGTGGAGGGGAAGAGAAGCGCAGGAGAGTGAAGAACTAGGGGATTAGCTGCCACTGAGGTACCACCACTACTACTACTACTGAGCGCAGATACCGGTAGCCGGAAGACCGGGGTTGTGTCGTACTCCAAGTGGCACAGCAGAAACGGGCAGGACAGCTGAATTATATGTCACCTGTCCGCCCTTACACCTGAGGACACCGTAGTGTATAGAGCCCAGGTCGTGCTAGAGACCCTGTAAAAAGGCTCGAGCTACCTGTCGTGTGGGTAGTGTCCTATCAACCTGGAGAGAACACGTAAGGACCTTGTGAGAGGCTTAAGGCAGCAAGGGACTACACCACAGCACTAGAAGGAAAGCGTCTAACCCCCACCTGGTTAGGGGGACTCCCAACTCGCTTCTAAGCCGGCCGGACCATACCTGCACCTGTGATCGCCTGAATCCTTCAGTAAACCAGGTAAAAGACTGCAAACCTGTGTCCTCCATTTCTTGCTACATCATTCACCATCTATCTACACACCGGGAGCCCTGGGGACTCAGCTTCACCTGTGAGAAGCCATACCATCTCTGCTGCCACAACATCACCCCTTTAAGCAGCGTCAGTCACCTCTGACCGAGAACCACAGGTGGCGTCACGAACACAAACTTTATTCAAACCCCTTTAAAGACTTTTCCCCTTTACTTGGGCGCCCAGGGCCACAGACCGGGTCGCTGCCACCGTGACATCCCCTTTAAGTACTGAACCCGGTACAGAGTACCCCACGGCCGTGGCGGGCGTTCTACTTGCACCAGAAATTTTTAGGGGCTTCATCACAAAAGGGGTAAATACAAATGTATATGACAATTTTTAGTTATTTGATACCAAAAATTTAATTTCTGCCTATATTTTTCTCACTTCACCAACTATTTAGGGCTGCTGCATCACAAAAAATGGATTACAAAAATATTTAAACTCTGGTTATAATGTAACCAAAAATAGGTAAAAGCGCAGCAGCATAGCCACCAGTGAGGCAAAGGATGCCCCGGGCTCTGAGGGGCCCACATGTAGCTACTCTGTTAAACTGTATGGGCGTGTGCAGCGTGCCCATAGTTAGGCTATGTGCACACGTTGCAGATTTTGCTGCGGATCCACAGCTGTTTTCCATGCGTTGTACAGTACCATGTAAACATATGGAAAACAAAATCCAAAGTGCACATGCTGCGGAAAAAAACGTGCGGAAATGCAGCGGTGTTTTTTCCGAAGCATTTTTTGTGCGGATTCCGCAGCGGTTTACACCTGCTCCATAATAGGAATCCGCAGGTGTAAAACCGCAGATGGAATCCACACAAAAACCGCAGTAAATCCGTGGGTAATCCGCAGTGCGATTTACCTGCGGATTTTGCAAAAACAGTGTGGAAAAATCCGCACACCAATCCGCAACCTGTGCACATAACCTTAGGGACTCGATCTCCCTGCACAGCCACCCGACCACTATGGGATCCGTGATCCGGGGGTTTGCCAGCTGCCAGCACCGGGTCCCCGCTCATCATCACAAGTTTAACTGTATCTGCTGGATGACGATACAATTGAAAGCAATGACAAGAGAGTTAGCTTCACGCGCCTTCTCCCATCATTCCCTCTCTTGCGTCTGACTACACTGACAGTGGGCGCGATGTTGCCATTACATGGTACCTGCGATCCTGAGACGAATGGACACTCGGAGCAGTGGGAGAACAAGGAGGAGAGGTTAGTATTGTATTTATTTTTTTATGGGGAGTGCATTCTACTATATAGGAGCTCTATGGGGAGTACATTATATTATATAGGAGGTCTATGGGGAGTGCATTATACTATACAGGAGGTCTATGTGGAGTACATTATACTATATAGGAGGTCTATGGGGAGTGCATTATACTATATAGAGGACTATGGGGAGGGCAGTATACTATTTGGAGGTTATTTAGGTGGCCATCATACAGTGTTGGAGGCTGCTAAGTGGTCAAAATACTGTTTGGGTGGTACCATACAGTGAGGGGTCTATATACTATGTATAAAAGATCATACTCTGTAGAGGGGAGCTGTGCAGGGGGGAGACTTGGGACATTATTAAATGTTAAATTGGCACTTGTTGTTATAGGGGAACTCAGGTTATTGTGACTGTCAAAGGGGCACACAGAGGGCATTACTTTCTAAAGGGGCAAAGTGTGGCACTGATTTCTAGGGCAGTTGCACACAGCATTACTATATTCTAGAGGTTTGTTTTACCATCTAGAGGGCACACAGAACCACACAGCAGATTCAGTAATAGGGACACATACCCCAATGCGGAGCCGCTGCATCAGCAGGATGAGGAGTTTGTGCAGGTTGGGAATAGATGGGGACGGTGCTAAAAATATGAGAAGTGAAATGTGTCTTTGTTGCAGATGAGTGCTGACTGGAGCAGTTGTCATGTCGGTCTGAGCCAAATGGAAAAGATGGGAAAAGTGAACGATTCCATCAGAAAGAACATCAGCGATAAGTCACTATAATCCATTACATGTTCTGCAGAACTGGTATCTACCACGTACCATATGGCGTTAATATCAATGTTGGTCTTTGTACAGAGATTATTTTCAGTAACGGCGCCGTCACCTGCTGAGGTTCTCCTCCACTATTAGGGTGCGTCACCCAGTTGTAATCAGGGTTACCTGGTTAAGGGCCCACTCAGAAATTTTGCTCCCCCTGAATCAAAACCCTAGATACGCCTCTTAGCCAGTGCCGACACATGCTAACCGATTTATAGGTAGCATGTATCAGCCATCAGGTCCCCTTTAAGATTCTTTAGTAGATACAGCGCAAGTGGAAATAAAGCGTAACTTTTACTAAGATAATATAAAAGTACAAATCAAAAAAGCCACCCAAAAAGTGATATAAAAACACATGGGGTAAGGTCTCAACAAAGGGACCCAACAGAAAAACCCCTAAAAGGATTCAAAAAACACCGC
This sequence comes from Ranitomeya variabilis, assembly GCF_051348905.1. NCBI lineage: Eukaryota > Metazoa > Chordata > Amphibia > Anura > Dendrobatidae > Ranitomeya > Ranitomeya variabilis. The sequence goes on from NC_135233.1 coordinate 116,229,592, forward strand.
CTGCAGAGGCGCTTGCAGATGAAAAGCAGACCAATATATGATTCAAGAGATAGCTACCAGAAACAAATACATAGGAGTCATGAAGCAATAATACATATAATTGGTTGCATGTAAATAGAGAAATATTGCACAATGGCAAAAGACATGGCACCTATACCACGGTGTCATAATAAGAGTCAGGGTAAAGAAAATGGAACATTCTCACCAACTCCAGGATAAATAGGCAGGAGACCCGGAACACCTCTTGTACAGGCCACGGTCCGGAGTATGAAGAAGGGAACTGACAATACCCTGTCATTCCCTATGGGGCTAACAGTAGTCTATCCCCAAAACTCCTGCCCTTACAAGGGCAGTCCACAGCTACCCCTGCACAAACATGCCCTGCACTCTCCCTGTGGTCAGTCCCGACGCGTTTCCTCCAAGCTAATCATCAGGGGACCTGCTTGATTGTAGAGATAAGTGCTCAAAAGGGAGACATAAGTTGCTGCCACCCCCTATGCTACCCCTTTAAGATTCCTCATTCACAAGAAAAACAATGCGTGCACTGAGCCTACATAAGTCATTAGAAGAACATGGACACATAGTATGAAGCCAAAGCAGCCTGTGGGCTCCATATCATGGATTCGTACACTGGTCTGTAGTGGACATGAGTTCTCTATAGGCAGTATGTATCAGACACTCTATCGTTCTAGCCAGACTTTTTATTCTGAAACTCTACGGCTAGGGAGACACAGCAACATTTACTGTAAAACCACAATTCTCAGAAACGTCCTGCAATAAGAACATCTGTGCAACTTGCCGTTGTGCAACCTTGTTTGGGGCTCCGATTTTGCTGTAAAATAAGAATAGCTGAATAGTGGAAATTTGCGTGTCACCTGCATCAGAAAGTCCAACTCATCTGGAAATACTTGCAACTCTACTGTAGGATGTCACAGATCGCAACGCGATTCCATAGGAAAACATTAGATGTGATGTTGCAATGCGACACTGATTTCAAGTGCGTCACTGTAACCCAAGCCAAAAAGTCAGCCAGGGGCCATGTAGCTCAAATCACTTGCTCAAGAGGCCGATCCCTGGCAACTTCTCTATGGCACAACTAGACGGACATGGTTCTCCCTATAAACATACACCTGTCATGGAGAGGAGCGGCGCAGGCAGAATCCGCCAGGGACCTGCCTCTTGGCCAAGTCACCCGAGCCTCATGGTCCCAGGTAACATATAGGGGAAATCTAGACAATATACCATAAATGTCTACTATATTCGGGTCGGGCACTTGCTCGGCTGTATTCCGAGTGCACATAGAAATGAATGGAGACAGTCCACGTATGCAGGGCCACATGTGGTCGGGCAGCAGCAAGGACAAGGCGATCCAGAGAGCAATGTCCTCGAGATAGATGGGTCCGCATCCATAAGACATCTTTGGCATCTCTTGTGAGACAACTCTTAGAGGCCAACAATCTGATATCTATTGCTACTCTAAAAAACCAATTCCCAACACACATCCTCCCTGTTATTTGGCTTAGCCGCTTTAATTTTTAATAAGCAGCTGGTGAATGTAATATGGAGTCATCGCAGGTGACCAGATGGTATTGGATTACAAGGGATATTCACTCCAGACTGTCTGGTTTTTAAATCCCCCCTTTCCTTTTGCCAAAATTGCACAGATATGAGACTATACAGCAGAATAGCGCATTACGTTTAGCCACTAGTGTATGAGACCATCTTACATTTTTGGCACTCGTATATTCAAGTGAAAGTGTCTAATCCTGAAACAGCCACATTACTTGTAACAATCTCCAAAATATCTGACTTATGATTTGTAAACGCCATTTTTATAAAAAAAAAAACAACAAAATAAAAAAACCTACATGGATTTCCAGTTTAATATAAGAAAACTACCTCACAGATACATTAAAGTGAAATTTGCCTAGTTAGAAGTAATAATTTCCCAAGAAGTCTAAGCGGACACAGCCCCTTTGGTGTCAGGGGGCCAAGTGTACAGAACCCCAATAATGAGGCTTTGATACTATAGCTAAGCAATATGTCATCAGCACAAATCTCAGGGTAAGGGCTCGCTCACACTGGTGTATATCCCCCTTGGGAGAGAGAATCGGGACCATTATGCTAATGACACTTGGCTCAAACTCTGATAAAGTCTATTCCGATTCCTTCGCAATAGAGAATCGCAGAGGAGACGGAGAAATTTCTCCATCTTCTCCATTGACACTGTGCGAGCACATCGGACTGCACTTGGGTGACATCCGAGTGCAGTCCGATGTTTCTCTCGCACCCATATTGAAGCCTATCAGATGCACTCGAAGCATGCTGCAAATATTTTCTCATACTGAATCACCATGAGAAAAACCATCGGAGATCTGCACTGCCCCATACTATAGCATTGGGCAAAGTGCTTTCCGATACGACATGGCTGAGTGCCATGTGATGTTTTACGGCAGTGTGAGCGTACCCTCAGAATGCATAGATGTTTCCTTCAATAAAATTAACTACAGTACAGCTAAAAATAATACATTTGGGAACTTTCACTAAAATTAGTTGGCGCTATTCAAATTTCAGTCACCCTTTAACAATCGCTTGGGGTCCCAGTTTGGACAACCCCCCTTAAAAAGGGAATCTGTAATCTGTTTTTTCTTACTACATGTACGAGCAGCATGATGTAGTGGAAAAACCCAGATTTCATCAATTTATCACTTACTGGGCTGCTTGCCGTCATTTTGATAACATCACTGTTTTCTCTGCTGCAGATCCACAGTGCTCTGAATGCTGAGCTCTGTATAACCCCGCCCACACCCCTGATTGGTAGCTATGTACACTGCATAGACAGCAAGCTGCCAATCAGTGATGCGGGCTCTATACACCGCTCAAATATGGAGGACTACATGGCACCAGGTTTTCTAGTCCTCTAATGATAATCTCCTGCTGATAAAACAGTGACTGAATCAATGCTACAGCAAGTAGCATTCCTATGTCTACATAACAATAATAATCTTTATTTTTATATAGCGCTAACATATTCCGCAGCGCTTTACAGTTTGCACATTATCATCACTGTTCCCGTTGGGGCTCACAATCTAAATTTCCTATCAGTATGTCTTTGGAATGTGGGAGGAAACCGGAGAACCCGGAGAAAACCCACGCAAACACGGGGAGAACATACAAACTCCTTGCAGATGTTGTCCTTGGTGGGATTAGAACCCAGGACTCCAGTGCTGCAAGGCTAACCATTGCGCCACCGTGCCGTCTACATTGTATGTGATATGTGATTTTTGATACTGAAGAAGTGGGCTGCACTTCAAAATGCCTAGGAAGAAAAAAACCAACATTATTTTCCATTATCTCTGGCATTTGACATCTCTGCCTCAGCTGGCAGCGCGGATACAGAGCACAAACGTTCCTTTTTTATACATTGTATGTCATAATACATCAAAGAGGTATAATCGGTGGTGGTCTGATGACTTAGACCCCACCGATCTCATAAATGGGGAGGATGTCATAAGCTAATAACATGTGTGACAACCACTGTATGCACTTCTGTGAGCGCTGCAGTATGTGTGACCACAGCTCCCGCTAAGGCTACTTTCACACTTCCGTCTTTGTCCTCTGTCGCAATCCGTCGTTATGGGCAAAAAACGGATCCTGCAAATGTGCTCGCAGGATGCGTTTTTTGCCCATAGACTTGTATGAGCGACGGATGGGCACACGTCACATCCGTTGTGCGACGGATCCGTCGTGTTTTGGCGGACGCGACGCACAAAGAAAAACGTTCAATGTTGCTTTTTTTGTGCGACGTGTCCGCCATTTCCGACCGCGCATGTGCACCCGAAACTCCGCCCCACACAATGGGCAGCGGATGCATTGTAAAGCTGCATCCGCTGCCCACGTTGTGCTAAATTGAGCACAACGTCCGTTGGTACGTCGGGCCGATGGTTTGAAAGTGTGAGAGTAGCCTAATAGTTAGAACAATGGTCATACACACTACTGCCTCATTTACTTGAAAATCATATACCGGAAAAGCACTACCAAGAACCAAGGTACCAAAAGTCAAGACTCTATTTAAACAACAATATAACAAATGGTATGAAATGGATAGGAAAAGGACAGTGGCAAGCCAAAAAGTGGTGGAACCACAGTATTAAGCATGCAAAAAAACACCGGCAATATGGTCATAGTAAAAATACAGAATTGCTCTAAAGTGCATGTGCATTGAGCAACAAAGAGTACCCATATAAATATTGTAGATGGAAGATATATCTAGAAACAGGGGTACACTTGGGGAACAGAAAAAAAATCCCCAAATGGCTGTATGCCAGAATAAGGAAAAATGTGCAGAGCAAAAGATGGAAAAAAGAGGTACATGTGTGCCTGAAGGAGTTACCTGTGGGAGGAAGGGGGGAGTGGTGGTACCAGGGGCGGATAATAGGGTCAATCTGGGCGGTAGCCCAGGGCCCAGTGGTGTGGCTGACAGGTGAGAAGTTTTTTTTTTTTTTTTTTTTTATTGCGAACGGGCGGCAATCCGGGGGGCTCGGGCCAGGATGCTGGACACACCGGGGGGCAGAGATGCTGGACACACCGGGGGGCAGAGATGCTGGACACACCGGGGGGCAGAGATGCTGGACACACCGGGGGGCAGGACTGGAGACATGGGCAGAATGTAGATACGGGGCATGATTGGAGACACGGGGCAGAATGAAAGACATGGGGCAGGATTGGAGACAGATCGTGCAGGATCATGGGGCAGGATGGATACGATGGAGACTGATGGGGCAGGATGGGGAGATCATATGGGGCAGGATGGATACTCATGAGGGCAGGATGGGAGAACATATGGCTGAAGCCAGGAATGAGATACACGGGGCCTGGATGGGGGATATTATTATTACCATAGGGGCTAATTAAGGGATATTATTACTGCAGTGATGTATTTATTTTATATTTTGAGTATACTGTTTTAAATGGGGGGGGCGGTCCTGTTACTGTGTAGAGTGACACTATGACGCCTCTTTTTCTTCATGTGGTGTAATGTAGAAGTTGGGAAAAATTAGGTAATGTGTTCTGCAAACGGAGCTCGAGATAACTGTGTTATTTCCTGCAGAGAGGAGTCCTGGCTGGATGAAGTGATGGCGGTCTGTGCTGGATGAAAGATGAAGGACTTCACTAAGAGACGTCACTGGTGAGTCAGTGTGTTACGTGTACACTGACACTATACACTGTATACTATATAGAGCTCCTGTGTATAATAAGTACAAATCTCCTGTGAATACTGGCACTTATGGTGATAGTATTGTGTTGTTTTTTTTGTTTGTTTTTTTTTTCTTCGGAACTGAAGGATAAATAGACTAGATCAGTGGATGCTTGACAGGTTATAGTTTCACACAGCAACTATTTTTCTGGAATAATCTGGTTCAGGTATATGATGACCCCGTCACATGACTGGGGGGCCCACAGTGTCTGAACAGCCCGGGGCCCTGGCTACCCTTAATCCACCACTGGGTGGTAAGCAAATAAAGACAGGAGGAAGAGTTTTCTTCCAGGCACCGAACACCCCAGAGCCTAGAAGAAATCATTAGCATAAAGAAATAAAAGACAATTTCTCAACAACCAGACCGAAGGTATGGGCATACAGGTAGTACTGGCTTCACTGGCAGACAGGAAAGGACACTTGTGCAAGAACAGTATATGGGCTCTTTGGACCCAAAAGTTCATCATAATGCACAATCTCACCTGCTTTAGAGGAAGAAATGGGCCCCCTTACCTCTTGGGCATCTGTGCAGCCGAACAGGTTGCATCAATGATATGTTCGCCCCTGACTGGCGTAACCATTCTACCAGTATGCCCATAATAGGTTAAAATGTCCCTGGGGGTGACAGATTCCCTTTAAAGCCATATTCAGGAATTAGGAGCCCCCTCTGGTCTCCCCATTGCATCAGCCTATACACACAATGGCATGCCACAGAGAAGAGCTGTGTGTAGATTTAGCCGTTCAGCTTGGTTTCACCATCCTATTGTACAGAGACAGACATTTTGGCATTTCTCATGTAACTCATTCCCTTCCAGAGCGTATCCTCATATCCCCTGCCCTGCAGAAGAGAAGCCAGGACTTTTGCTCAGTGGAAACAATGACACATGTCTGACAGTCTCCTCAAGAAGGGAGCTTACACTAACATATCCAGATGTAATAATGCAACTATCTGTCGCTGGCGGAGAGAGGCCGTATATATGAAGAAATCATTATGATTAGAGAACTTTGGTTTAGAAATATCAGGACAATTCTAGCGATGTCACAGGAGGGGCTTATACAGGAACCAAAAAGGAAGATGGATTCTCTGCTTTGGAAATGTCCTACTTGTAAGGGTACGTGCGCGCAGCGGTGGTCTAACGTCGTTCTTGTGGCAGCTTCTTTCCCACTATACCGTTACGTATAGACAGCGGGCGGCTCAACAGCGGAAGCCTCCGAACAATGAGCATGCCACTTCTGAAGCGACCTAATGGTGAACATGTGCACAGGAATGTGGTGACATGGCACTGCATTTTACGCAGAGATTTTGCGGCACGTTTTCAGACAGATTCCGGGTGGAATTGGCTAGAAACATCCGCCTTGTGCACATACCATAGCGAGGTCCTCTAACAATCAGCTGATCACATAGGGCCCGACTCATTATTGCATTTCCGACAGTTTTTTGGCGCGAATACCTTTCAATTACTGACTGATTTGTGACAAGTTAATTTTTAAGTGGTTTCACTTTTTGTTAGTTTTCTGATTTTTATGTCGATGTTCCAGACGTTTTCGACAAATTCATGAAATGCAACTTTTTAAAAAAGGCGAGTCTACTCCAGGTCCTACCCGCTGGAGTGATTTTTATGTGCAACAGTTATGGCACATTTTGCAAAATATGCAACTTTTCCCGCTATAAAGTGCTAACTTCAGGATTTGCGTGTGCTAATTTGATGAAAGTGGTGTAAAAAAAATGTCCTTGAAAACCCCACACACAAAAATAAAAAATAAAAAGAGGGGGGGGATGACTTTGGTCTTTAAAGGGCCACTGTCACCCCCTCCAGCCGTTATAAACTAAAAGAGCCACCTTGTGCAGCAGTAATGCTGCAGTCTAACAAGGTGGCTCTTTTAGTTTTTGATTAAGTTATTACCTCAATAAAGCGTTTTAAAAATTGTCCACAAAGACCAGATATTGTACCGGGAGGCGGTCCGAAGCGTCCTGTATGAATCTGCCAACTGCCGTAACTCTTCTCTTCAGGGGCGATGGTTGCCGCCCCCTTCGCGCTGTTGCTTCTTAAATCCGGCGCCTGCGCTGTGCGTGCCTGCCTGGGGCCTGCGCAGTGTTCTTTGTCAGTCACAGCTCAGATGCCGGGTGCCTGACTGCGCCTGTGCGGGCAGTGCGGCCACCCTGTTGCTGAATCCCCGCCCCGCACTGTGTTATTCATTATGCACAGTGCGGGGCTGGGGTTCCTGGGAAGGCGGGGGAGCGTCAGAGATGGGAGAGCGTCCGAGATGGGGGAGCGCCTGAACAGCGCAGTGCGCATGCCCAGGAATGCCAGCCCCGCACTGTGCATAATGAATAACACAGTGCGGGGCGGGGATTCAGTAACAGGGTGGCCGCACTGCCCGCACAGGCACAGTCAGGCACCCGGCATCTGAGCTGTGACTGACAATGAAGACTGCGCAGGCCCCAGGCAGGCACGCACAGCGCAGGCGCCGGATTTAAGAAGCAACAGTGCGAAGGAGGCGGCAACCATCGCCCCTGAAGAGAAGAGTGACGGCAGTTGGAAGATTCATACAGGACGCTTCGGACCGCCTCCCGGTACAATATCTGGTCTTTGTGGACAATTTTTAAAACGCTTTATTGAGGTAATAACTTAATCAAAAACTAAAAGAGCCACCTTGTTAGACTGCAGCATTACTGCTGCACAAGGTGGCTCTTTTAGTTTATAAAGGTTGGGGGGGGGGGGGTGACAGTGGCCCTTTAAAGTATCTCTGCTAGGAACCCCTGTGATCAGCTATAATATGGGGAGAAGTCAGGCAGTAAGGGCTTATTTTACCCACAGTGCCCCCCGCAGGTGAAATAAAGCATTACAATGTGCATTCAAATCAACGCATGTGAGGAAACACCTTTAGGCTAGGGTCACACAACAGTTTCTCTCTCATCCGAGACAATTAAACTATGATCAGTGTGATCCATACAACACCATTGTTTTGCTGCAGATCGGATCTGCGACCTTGACAAAGCGTCCGTACACACGTAACGGTTGTTGCTCATTTTGGAAGCACCACTTCTCCTGAGGACATGCTGCTTTGTAAAGTAAAAAGGACTCGATTTGGCATAGTGAGAATATGAAGCGTGCTGTGGATATGAATCTGTAATTAATCTGACTTTTTACTAATTTTTTTTCATTCTTGAAGATTTTACAATCAAAATTGTAGCATGTAGAGTTATGGAGATATCCTCTAAAAGAATTGCTTATTTCTGACCTGCATGAGGTTTGCAACAAACAAGGGATATTCCAGGGAACATCCCTTTGAGAGCAAACATCAGCATGGGAGCAGGAGGATAGCCCCTCACCCTCAGCTGTAGCCTGCCAAAACATTACACCAGACCTAACACTAGCACAATATTGGGATTATTAGAGCAGCATGTTACTGTTAGGAGCCCATTGTTGTACAAACACTGAAAACTGTGACAAGTTACCATATAAATACTACAATGCCTAAAGGAAGTGCCCCCCACAGCTGATTAGTGAGTGCGCACTGCATGCAGGTGGCATCTGGCTAGGCTTCACATCCGGCGGTGGTCTCTCCATCCTGACCAGCCTTGTGGAGCAGGGAAGGAGAAACAGTAAGGACAAGGGATCTGCTCCTACCTGCTCCTTCTCATAGTCAGTGCTGGAGCTCAGGGCTCTGCCTGCAGGACATCCTCATCCCAGGAGACATGGGCGCACACTTTGCACACAGTTGCTATAGGACTTTATGTTGGGACTTGGAAGTCTCTTTTCCAGTGCTTGCTCCTCCTCCAGATGATTGCTGGAGAGTGGAAGGGGGAGTCAGCATGGAGGCCGAACACTCAGCCTCTCCTCCTCCTCATCTTCCTCCAGCATCACCATCACAGGAGACTTGATACAACGGTTATATGACACCTTCTCCTCCTCCTCCTCCTCCTCCAGAGCTGCCATCCCTGCTGGATTGGGGGGTTTGTACAGAAGCTGAGGCTGCCCCCTGCTGCCAGGCTATGGTATTCCACCACAGGCTCTCACACCCCCAGAGGACATGCTTCATACTACTTGCTTCTTCCTAAACTATTAGTTTTTTCTTAATAAAGTGACCATAAAGGCAATAATACCTTGTGTATGGCTGGTGACTTAGTGCAGTGCATGCCATGTCTAATGGTGAAATGTTGAACAAGATGGCCCAGCAATATGACATGCCATCTAAATAATATAATATAAAATATTTGCAATTATTAACGTCTAAATAATCTAAAAGAAAAATCCCACGGGTGTGAAGCTGCGATTTTACGCAACCCGATTAGACTATGTTATATGTAATTTCACACTACGGTGTAACCTAAGCCCATTTATTGTCCCGAAGTGCGGACAATATATTGTAGCAGAGTCCTGAGCTTACACAACCATTCCTGGAATTATGATCTTTGCATCTGATTCATTTTCCATAAATTGGATGCATTCATACAAAATCCTTTTACTTGCTACAACTATGGGCACATCAGACGGCTGTACTAGTCTGAGCGAGATCGGAACGCAGTGCTCGGACTGGCCGGCAGCTCTCCCCACCCAAGTGTGACAGCTCTGAGCGAGATCGGAACGCAGTGCTCGGACTGGCCGGCAGCTCTCCCCACCCAAGTGTGACAGCTCTGAGCGAGATCGGAACGCAGTGCTCGGACTGGCCGGCAGCTCTACCCACCCAAGTGTGACAGCTTTATATATTTCTATGCAGCTGTTACGCTCAGGTCAGGAGAGCCGCGGTCAGTCCGTGCATTGTGTTCCGATCTCCAGCCGACTGCTGCAGTAAACTGTTTACTCTTCATACGAGAAAATTATGATAATCAGAAGCTGATCATTGTGGGGTCCTGAGGTGGAGAGAAAAAGTAACATAACTCCATTATGTTAATCTGTGAAAATTAGATCGAGTGTGGTTTCATTTTTTTTCACGATCCATAGACATGAATGGCCAAATGCCATCCAATTCTAGGAGGGAAATCATGCATGTCTCAACTTTTTTCCTTAGACTGCTCGGTCCGAAGAAAAAAATCAGACTTGTGCACGGCCCCATAGAATAACATGGTTAGAAGTGCTATCCGTCAAAACCACAGATAACACTCGTCCAATTAAAATGCTCATCTGAAAGAGCCCAAAGGATGGTCCCTGATGTTCAAAGAAAAGGCCAAGAGCAGGATTGTTTTAAAAGAATAAAACAAAAAATCAAATTGTATTTTTTATTTATTTTTTGCTTCAGATTTACACATTTGTTGAGAAAACTACTGACGTACACATTTAATGGACACCATACAATGGCATCTGCCACCCATAAGATGGGGGATCCTGCTGTATGGAAGAGCACAGTCCCCCCAAACTTTTGCAGTTGGCACAATGCAGGTAAGTAACGGTCTGCTGGCATTCGGCAAACCCAGACTTGTCCATCAGAATGCCAGCTAGAGAAGTGTGATGTGTCACTCCAGAAAACATGTTTCCACAGCTCTGACGTCCAGTGGCTGTATGCTTCACACCATTACAATACACACTAGTATTGTGCTAGGTGATGTGAGACTTGCATGCATCTGCTTGACCATGGTAACCAATGCTATGAAGCTCTCGGTGCACCATTTTTGTGCTGAAGTTAAGGTTTTGCGCTCAGCATTTATTGAGTCAGCAGGTTAGCCGCTGTGGTTCCTAAACACTTCCACTTTTCAATAATACCATGCGCAATTGATTTCACAAACATTCTTGTTACAATGGTGGCATCCTATTACCAGGCTCAAATTGAATGATGACCTGTTCATTCACAAATGTTAGTAAGACCGGGTTCGCATTGGAGTATTTCACGGTCCATACTCTATATGGACGGCAGAACTCAGACTGACTGCATGTCTCCTGATCTGGACAGCCTTGGAGGCTGCAAGTATGAGATGGGAGACCTGTTGTCCGTCTGGCCACTGCGGTCCATGTATGGGCCATGAAGTACGCCTGTCAGAACAAGGCAACAGTAGATGGCATGGCTGGTTGCTAGATTTTATACAAAGGTGGCAAATGAACTGAATGAAAAATATGAATGCATTGATATAGAGGTGATGCAATCATTTTTGTCCACATAAAAACATTAGGTATACCTTAAAATAGGCAGCATTTATTCTAAAAAAAACCCCAAATCCCTATGTATAAAACCACCTAAGGGCATGTGCACACGTTGCGGATTCTGCTGCGGATTTTTCCGCAGCGGATTTGGAAAATCCACAGTGCAAAACCACTGCGGTTTTCACTGCGGATTTTCTCGCAGTTTCTTCTGCGGATTCCTCTGCGGGTTTTTAACTGCACTTTCCTATTGGTGCTGGTTGAAAACCGCTGCAGAATCCACAGAAAGAATTGACATGCTGCGGAAAATAATCCGCTGCGTTTCCGCGCTGATTTTTCCGCAGCATGTGCACAGCGTTTTTTTTCCCATAGGTTTACATGGTACTGTAAACTTTGGGAAAACTGCTGCGGATCCACAGCGTCAAATCCGCCGTGGATCCGCAGCAAAATCCGCAGCGTGTGCACATACCCTAAGGGAACACTCATCCAGGCCATGGTGCATCACTGACTCAAGACAAATAATCCCCAAAAGTCCCCAAAGTGCAGTTTTATCACAAATCAGCAGAGTTTTAGAATAATTGTAAAATTGAACCTGTCTGCGGATTCATGCTGCCTGAGCCACGCGCGCTACGAATCGGACACTGTTACTGCAGACACGTATGTTTGACTCAAAAACACAGGAATATTTCAGAGAAAATCATATTTTGAAAATGTGGCCAGGGACCATGGACCTGATTCATCAAAGCGATTCATTCTAGCATATATCACTTTGAGGCTGCCGTCACACTATCAGTATTTGGTCAGTATTTTACCTCAGTATTTGTAGCCAAAACCAGGAGTGGAACAATTAGAGGAAAAGTATAATAGAAACATATGCTCCACTTCTGTATTTATCACCCACTCCTGGTTTTGGCTGAGAAATACTGATGTAAAATACTGATGTAAAATACTGCTAGTGTGACGGCAGCCTGAAAAGTGACAAAAAATTTGCGCAACGCAGAGTGTTGCAAAAATGCAGCCACTTTTGCCGTTTTCACACCAGTTTTGTCCAGCTTTGCCAAAATGGGATGAGAACTGGGACGGGTTGCCATAACTGGTCTAATGCATTTCGAGCTGTGGCGTTCTTTACTCAGGAATCTCCCTCCTATCCCTGACTGGAGTAAGAATGTGGCAAGGCGCCTCTTACTGAATTAGGCGCATCTGCCTCATCATGCATCCTCATCAACACCAGCATGAACATCATCAGACTAGATGAATCAGGGCATCTGTGTCTCTGGTGACTTGTCTGAGGCATTTCCCCTGCAGGGGGGTGTCTGTATAATTTTTCTTATTGTAAACTTCAAAAGGATTATCCAGGACTATGATTTGCTGATCTATTCTTAGGATATGTCATCAGTATGAGATTGGTGGGGATCTGAAACCCAGCAGCCTCACTAATCAGATCGGCCACCAGAAGTACACAATGTAAGGTTTGGGAGTGACACCACAGCTCCTATTGAAGTGAATGGGAGCCGAGCTGCAGTACCGCAGAACGGCCACTACACTGTGTATGGTGCAAAGCTGTGGTATTCTGACTGTACACTGTGTACTGGTGAACACATGATCTAAAAACAGCTGCATGGTGGGAGCATCGGGTGTCAGACCCCCATTGATCAAATACTAATGATCTTAAGGATGTCATCAATATTGTCATCACTGTGTCTACAACTAGAGCCCAAACCGGTATAAAAGAAAGTCATCAGTCATGTGAGATGCTTAATATATTATCCACCTAAGATCAGTTATATCAGATATCTGATATTTGGCAAATCAATTTCTCCATCTCCTCCATTGCTGACATCTGTGGGAATCGCACTGCAGTCGGGTGATATCCGAGTACAGTGCGACGTTTTCCACGGACCCGTAGTATGGGTGCGTGCGATCCGATTCTTGGGTGCAATCGTAGCATGCTGTCATTATTGCTGAATCGGCATGAGAAAATAATCGCAGATGTGAACTGCCCCAAAGTAACACTGGGCCGAGCACAATCTGATTTTTTTATATCTCCGGGGTCAGGTGACATCAGGACCTTGAATTTTTCATAATGTTCTTTAAATGATCCTTAACCTTGCAGTGTGGCAACTGTGCATTATTTTTCTGAAATAGGTCAGAATCATGGGGTAATATTTTTAGCATAAAGGGGCAACAGAGTTTAAAAAGGTGGCACCAGACAAAAAAGACATCTATATGAATGCTGGTTTGCAATGTTTCCTATCAGAACAGAGTATCGCACCCCTTCCAGCAGATGGCATTCCTCCACCTGTTTCTCTGGTAAGTCACACATACGCACTGAGCCATCCACCTGGTGTAAAAGAAAACACATGATCAGACTGGGTCACCTACTTCCATTTCTCTGTGGTCCACTTCTGATGCTTACATGTCCATTTGGAGATAGACACAGGAGCATAGTAGGTGGTAAATTCTAATTACTACACACCAGGGATACTCCACATCATAAGTGGAACATACTAACCACAGCACACCAGGGACACTCCACATCATAGGTGGAACATACTAACCACGGCACACCAGGGATACTCCACATCATAGGTGGAACATACTAACCACGGCACACCACAGACACTCCACATCATAGGTGGAACATACTAACCACGGCACACCAGGGATACTCCACATCATAAGTGGAACATACTAACCACTGCCCACCAGGGACACTCCACATCATAGGTGGAACATACTAACCACGGCACACCACTGACACTCCACCTCATACACACCAGGGATACTCCACATCATAAGTGGAACATACTAACCACGGCACACCACGGACACTCCACATCATAGGTGGAACATACTAACCACGGCACACCAGGGATACTCCACATCATAAGTGGAACATACTAACCACTGCCCACCAGGGACACTCCACATCATAAGTGGAACATACTAACCACGGCACACCAGGGATACTCCACATCATAGGTGGCATGTACCACCACTGCACACCAGGGACACTCCACATCATAAGTGGAACATACTAACCACTGCCCACCAGGGATACTCCACATCATAAGTGGAACATACTAACCACGGCACACCAGGGATACTCCACATCATAAGTGGAACATACTAACCACTGCCCACCAGGGACACTCCACATCACAAGTGGAACATACTAACCACGGCACACCAGGGACACTCCACATCATAAGTGGAACATACTAACCACGGCACACCAGGGACACTCCACATCATAAGTGGAACATACTAACCACGGCACACCAGGGACACTCCACATCATAAGTGGAACATACTAACCACGGCACACCACGGACACTCCACATCATAAGTGTAACATACTAACCACGGCACACCAGGGACACTCCACATCATAAGTGGAACATACTAACCACGGCACACCAGGGATACTCCACATCATAAGTGGAACATACTAACCACTGCACACCAGGGACACTCCACATCATAAGTGGAACATACTAACCACTGCCCACCAGGGACACTCCACATCATAAGTGGAACATACTAACCACGGCACACCAGGGACACTCCACATCATAAGTGGAACATACTAACCACTGCCCACCAGGGATACTCCACATCATAAGTGGAACATACTAACCACGGCACACCAGGGATACTCCACATCATAAGTGGAACATACTAACCACTGCCCACCAGGGACACTCCACATCACAAGTGGAACATACTAACCACGGCACACCAGGGACACTCCACATCATAAGTGGAACATACTAACCACGGCACACCAGGGACACTCCACATCATAAGTGGAACATACTAACCACGGCACACCAGGGACACTCCACATCATAAGTGGAACATACTAACCACTACACACCACGGACACTCCACATCATAAGTGGAACATACTAACCACGGCACACCACGGACACTCCACATCATAAGTGGAACATACTAACCACGGCACACCAGGGACACTCCACATCATAAGTGGAACATACTAACCACGGCACACCAGGGATACTCCACATCATAAGTGGAACATACTAACCACTACACACCACGGACACTCCACATCATAAGTGGAACATACTAACCACGGCACACCAGGGACACTCCACATCATAAGTGGAACATACTAACCACTGCACACCAGGGACACTCCACATCATAAGTGGAACATACTAACCACGGCACACCAGGGACACTCCACATCATAAGTGGAACATACTAACCACGGCACACCAGGGACACTCCACATCATAAGTGGAACATACTAACCACGGCACACCACGGACACTCCACATCATAAGTGGAACATACTAACCACGGCACACCAGGGACACTCCACATCATAAGTGGAACATACTAACCACGGCACACCAGGGATACTCCACATCATAAGTGGAACATACTAACCACTACACACCACGGACACTCCACATCATAAGTGGAACATACTAACCACGGCACACCAGGGACACTCCACATCATAAGTGGAACATACTAACCACTGCACACCAGGGACACTCCACATCATAAGTGGAACATACTAACCACGGCACACCAGGGACACTCCACATCATAAGTGGAACATACTAACCACGGCACACCAGGGACACTCCACATCATAAGTGGAACATACTAACCACGGCACACCAGGGACACTCCACATCATAAGTGGAACATACTAACCACGGCACACCAGGGACACTCCACATCATAAGTGGAACATACTAACCACGGCACACCAGGGACACACCACATCATAGGTGGAATGTACCACCACTGCACACCAGGGACACTCCAAGATGTTTTTGAGATGCTCTTAAGCAGTCGTCTAGTCACCACAATTTGACCCTTTGGTCAAATTCCCTACATTTGCCCATTTTTCCTGTTTCCATCACATTAGCTTCAAGAACTGACCCCTTGCTGTTTAAAATTTCTCAAGTTGGGCAGGTGCTATTGTGTTCTCTATATACAGCAAGTAACAAATCTGCAACAAAACGCATTCTCTTAAAAAATGTATTGCAGTCGATTGGTTGCTAACCAGAAGAAAAAGCCAGCAGACCAGCGGCACATGCATATGGATGAGGTATATTTTTTGCTTTTTCACCAGCTTTGGCCCATTGGTAAAAAGTTTTATAGTAGTGGACAGGGCCGGACTGGGACTAAAATTCAGCCCTGGCATTTGAAGTTACACAGGCCCACTTGTCACATGGTGACTGTATAATATCTTTGTACACTTGTAGGCAGGGCCGGTTTTAGGCAAAGTGGGGCCCTAGGCAAAGTTTAAAATGGGGCCCCAAAAGCTAACATATTCCACATCACACAGAAGCCTTTCTGTTGTATTTACGTGCGCTGAGTTCAGGCCGCTAAATGAGTTTGATCGACAATATGGAAGTTGTTCAACGCTTGTTTCCCGGCCTCTTTCCACCAGCTGAGGAATAATGATGGGACAGAACGATCACTAACAGATCACCATACAGTATCATGTTTTCAGCAGCACATCTACAGTTTACACTGGCAATGTGCTGCTGACAACAAGGCTTTTTGTTCCAGCAAAAACAATCTGAATATGCAGCATTTTACTTGTTTAGTAAAATACACCCCATAGTCCTCCATATATTATAATGTGCTCTATAGTCCTCCATATAGTATAATACACTCCCTATAGTCCTCCATATATTAAAATACACTGCTCAGTCCTCAACATAGTATAATACACTCCTCATAGTCCTCCATATAGCATAATACACTCCTCATAGTGCTCCATATAGTATAATGCACCGCCACAGTCATCCATGTAGTACAATTCACTTCCCATAGTATAATGCACCCCATAGTTCTTCATATAGTATAACGTATTCCCCATAGTCCTCGATACAGTATCATGCAGCCCACATATAGTATAATGCAGCCACCCCAGAGTATAATACACCAACCACAGAGTATAATGCAGCCACCCCAGAGTATAATGCAGCCACCCCAGAGTATGTAACCCCCATAGAATATAATACAGCCAACCTCCCCATAATATATAATGTAGCCCCCCATAGAATATAATGCAGCCCCCCATAGTATAGAATATAATATACTCCCCATAGTATATAGCAAAGCCCGCATATTATATAGCACAAACCGCATAGTATACAGCACAGCCTGCATACTATAGCACAGCCCGTGTAGTAGATAACACAGCCCACAGAGCAGTATTCAGCACAGACCACACAGTAGTATACAGCACAGACCACACAGTAGTATACAGCACAGCCCACGTAGAAGTATACAGCACAGTCCACACAGTAGTATACAGCACAGCCCACAGAGTAATATATACAGCACAGCCCACAGAGTAATATATACAGCACAGCCCACAAAGTAATATATACAGCACAGCCCACAGAGTAATATATACAGCACAGCCCACAGAGCAATATATACAGCACAGCCCACAGAGTACTATATACAGCACAGCCCACAGAGTACTATATACAGCACAGCCCACAGAGTACTATATACAGCACAGCCCACAGAGTACTATATATAGCACAGCCCACAGAGTACTATATATACAGCACAGCCCAGGGAGTACTACATACAGCACAGCCCACAGTGTACTATATATAGCACATAGCACACAGTAGTATACAGCACGGAACACAGCCCACAGAGAACTATATACAGCCCACAGTAGTATACAGCACAGAGCACAGCCCACAGAGAACTATATACAGCCCACAGTGGTATACAGCACAGAGCACAGCCCACAGAGAACTATATACAGCCCACAGTAGTATACAGCACAGAGCACAGCCCACAGAGAACTATATACAGCCCACAGTGGTATACAGCACAGAGCACAGCCCAGAGAACTATATACAGCCCACAGTAGTATACAGCACAGAGCACAGCCCAGAGAACTATATACAGCCCACAGTAGTATACAGCACAGAGCACAGCCCACAGAGAACTATATACAGCCCACAGTAGTATACAGCACAGAGCACAGCCCACAGAGAACTATATACAGCCCACAGTAGTATACAGCACAGAGCACAGCCCACAGAGAACTATATACAGCCCACAGTAGTATACAGCACAGAGCACAGCCCACAGAGAACTATATACAGCCCACAGTAGTATACAGCACAGAGCACAGCCCACAGAGAACTATATACAGCCCACAGTAGTATACAGCACAGAGCACAGCCCACAGAGAACTATATACAGCCCACAGTAGTATACAGCACAGAGCACAGCCCACAGAGAACTATATACAGCCCACAGTGGTATACAGCACAGAGCACAGCCCACAGAGAACTATATACAGCCCACAGTGGTATACAGCACAGAGCACAGCCCACAGAGAACTATATACAGCCCACAGTAGTATACAGCACAGAGCACAGCCCACAGAGAACTATATACAGCCCACAGTGGTATACAGCACAGAGCACAGCCACAGAGTACTATATACAGCCCACAGTGGTATACAGCACAGAGCACAGCCGACAGAGAACTATATACAGCCCACAGTAGTATACAGCACAGAGCACAGCCCACAGAGAACTATATACAGCCCACAGTGGTATACAGCACAGAGCACAGCCCACAGAGAACTATATACAGCCCACAGTAGTATACAGCACAGAGCACAGCCACAGAGTACTATATATAGCACAGTAGTATACAGCACAGAGCACAGCCCACAGAGAACTATATACAGCCCACAGTAGTATACAGCACAGAGCACAGCCCACAGAGAACTATATACAGCCCAGTAGTATACAGCACAGAGCACAGCCACAGAGTACTATATATAGCACAGTAGTATACAGCACAGAGCACAGCCCACAGAGAACTATATACAGCCCACAGTGGTATACAGCACAGAGCACAGCCCACAGAGTACTATATATAGCACAGTAGTATACAGCACAGAGCACAGCCACACAGAGTACTATATACAGCCCACAGTAGTATACAGCACAGAGCACAGCCACAGAGTACTATATATAGCACAGTAGTATACAGCACAGAGCACAGCCCACATCTCTTCTCTTCCTCCACCCCCTCCCCTCACCTCCTCCGAGAATGGCCCCACAGTCCAGAAAAAAAAAAAACTCTCCTCACCTCTCCTCTTGCCAGCGTTGCTTCCGCCTTCCTGCTCCTGTCTCTGTCTCAGCAGCGTGCAGTCTGCCCGGGACACAGCAGGTGCGCGATGATATGACGTCATCGCGCACCCGCAGTGTCAGAGGCAGAGCGGGGAATGATGGGAGAGGAGCGTCTGTAGACGCTCTCCTCCATCATTGAATTCAACTGTACCGGCGTCTATACGCCGGTATAGTTGAATGCGACGGCGGGGGCGGGGGGAGGCGGATCGAGCGGCCCACTACTGGCACCGGCCCTTCTGGCATTTGCCAGAAGTGCCCGATGGCCAGTCCGGCCCTGGTAGTGGACATCTACTTTAACCCCTTCACTCCTGGGCCTGTTTTCACCTTCCTGACCATTTCAATTTTTACAATTCTGACCACTGTCACTTTATGAGGTTATAACTCTGGAATGATTCAACGGATCCCACTGATTCTGACATTGTTTTCTTGTGATATTGTACTTCATGATAATGGAAACATTTCTTTGATATGACTTGCGTTTATTTGTGAAAAAACTGAAAATTGGACACTTTTAATTTGTATGCACTTAAATCAGAGAGACATGTCACACAAAATAGTTACTAAATAACATGTCCCACATGTCAGCACAATTTTGGAAACATAATTGTTTTTGTTAGGAAGTTCTAAGGGTTAAAAGTTGACCAGAGATTTCTCATTTTTACATCAAAATTGGCAAAATCATTTATTTTAGGGACCGCATTACATTTGAAGTGACTTTGAGGGGTCCATATAACAGAAAATACCCCAAACTGACACCATTCTAAAAACTGCACCCCTCAAAGGTGCTCAAAACCACATTCAAGAAGTTTATTAACCCTTCAGGTGCTTCACAGAAATTAATGGACTGTGCAAGGAAAATATAAACATTTACTTTTCTTTCACAATAATGTTCCTTTAGACCTAATTTTTTTAACTTTCACAAGGGTAACAGGAGAAAATGGGCCATGCAATGTTTTACAATTTCTCCTGAGTACGTTGATAGCCCATATGTGGGTTAAAACCACTGTTTGGGCGCACGGCAGGGCTTGGAAGGAAAGGAGAGAAATTTAACTTTTTGAATGTAAAATTTGCTAGCATAATTAGCAGACACCATGTCCTATTTGGAGAGCCCCTGATGTGCCTAAACAGTGGAAACCCCACACAGATGTGTGAGCAGCCCCATAGATTATAATGAGTGAGCGTTTGTATGTGCATCTGGTACGAGTGAAAAATGATGCAATATGTACTGCAAACATTGACATGTGAAGAAGGGGGCCTTACATGGTGCTGGGCAGTCCACCGGATCTATTAGACTGGGCGTTACTTATAGGCTGTAAGCCAGACACTGTGCACTACCTGTGTGTGACCAGCGCCCTATACAAGTCTTATCTGTGTGCATTTACTAGTCAATCACCCCCTCAATGAAAGGTCAGTGTGTGAATGGCCATTTCATCTGCATTTTGCACATGTATTGCCGCCGTCACCTTTATCGTGGAGCTGCTGCATCCTGTAGTACATTCCCAGTGTAACCTGTAGTACATTGCCGTGTCATCTAGTACATTACTAGTGTGACCTGAAGTGCATTACTAGTGTGACCTGTAGTATATTACTAGTGTGACCTGTAGTGCATTACTAGTGTGACCTATACTGCATTACTAGTGTGACCTGTAGTACATTACTAGTGAGTCCTGTACGGCATTACTAGTGTGACCTGTAGAGCATTACTAATGTGACCTGTAATACATTACGTGTGACCTGTAGTGCGTTACTAGTAGGACCTGTAGTGCATTACTAGTGTGTGTCCTGTAGTACATTACTGCGACCTGTAGTGCATTGCTAGTGCGACCTATAGCGCATTACTAGTGTGCTAGTGTGTCCTGTAGCGCATTACTAGTGTGACTTGTAGTATATTACTAGTGTGACCTGTAGTGCATTACTAGTGTGACCTGTAGTGCATTACTAGTTTGACTTGTAGTACATTACTAGTGTGTCCTGTAGTGCATTACTAATGTGACCTATAGTCAGGGCCGGACTGGCCATAGGGCACTTCTGGCAAATGCCAGAAGGGCCGGTGCCAGTGGTGGGCCGCTCAATCCGCCGCCCCCGCCGTCGCATTCAACTATACCGGCGTATAGACGCCGGTACAGTTGAATGCAATGATGGAGGAGAGAGCGTCTACAGACGCTCCTCTCCCATCATTCCCCGCTCTGCCTCTGACACTGCGGGTGCGCGATGATGTCATATCATCGCGCACCTGCTGTGTCCCGGGCAGACTGCAGCTGCTGAGACAGGAGCAGGAACCAGGAAGCAACGCTGGGCACGAGGAGAGGTGAGGAGAGTTTTTTTTTTCTGGACTGTGGGGCCATTCTCGGAGGAGGTGAGGGGAGGAAGAGAAGAGATGTGGGCTGTATATAGTTCTCTGTGGGCTGTGCTCTGTGCTGTATACTGCTGTGGGCTGTATATAGTTCTCTGTGGGCTGTGCTCTGTGCTGTATACTGCTGTGGGCTGTATATAGTTCTCTGTGGGCTGTGCTCTGTGCTGTATACTGCTGTGGGCTGTATATAGTTCTCTGTGGGCTGTGCTCTGTGCTGTATACTACTGTGGGCTGTATATAGTTCTCTGTGGGCTGTGCTCTGTGCTGTATACTGCTGTGGGCTGTATATAGTTCTCTGTGGGCTGTGCTCTGTGCTGTATACTGCTGTGGGCTGTATATAGCTCTCTGTGGGCTGTGCTCTGTGCTGTATACTACTGTGTGCTCTGTGCTATATATAGTTCTCTGTGGGCTGTGCTCTGTGCTGTATACTACTGTGGGCTGTATATAGTTCTCTGTGGGCTGTGCTCTGTGCTGTATACTGCTGTGGGCTGTATATAGTTCTCTGTGGGCTGTGCTCTGTGCTGTATACTGCTGTGGGCTGTATATAGTTCTCTGTGGGCTGTGCTCTGTGCTGTATACTGCTGTGGGCTGTATATAGTTCTCTGTGGGCTGTGCTCTGTGCTGTATACTGCTGTGGGCTGTATATAGTTCTCTGTGGGCTGTGCTCTGTGCTGTATACTACTGTGGGCTGTATATAGTTCTCTGTGGGCTGTGCTCTGTGCTGTATACTACTGTGGGCTGTATATAGTTCTCTGTGGGCTGTGCTCTGTGCTGTATACTACTGTGGGCTGTATATAGTTCTCTGTGGGCTGTGCTCTGTGCTGTATACTGCTGTGGGCTGTATATAGTTCTCTGTGGGCTGTGCTCTGTGCTGTATACTGCTGTGGGCTGTATATAGTTCTCTGTGGGCTGTGCTCTGTGCTGTATACTACTGTGGGCTGTATATAGTTCTCTGTGGGCTGTGCTCTGTGCTGTATACTGCTGTGGGCTGTATATAGCTCTCTGTGGGCTGTACTGTTGTGAATTCGGTTTGTGGGCTCCCCCGGTGGTTTGTTATGGTAGTGTCTCTTATGTGCCTTCTTCCATCTCTGATTACCTGTCGCCACCCTCTAGGGGAGTTTCCTATTTAAGGCTGCTTGGCTGTTAGTCATATGCCGGCCATCAATGTGCTAGTAGCATTCTGTTGCATTCACCTGCTTCAAGTCCCAGTTCAGCTAAGTTGAATTTTGTTTCTTGTTTTGCTATTTTTGTCCAGCTATCTGCAATGTGACCTTTCAGTGCTGGAAGCTCTTGTGGACAGAAAATTACTACTCCAGTGGCATGAGTTGTCACTGGAGTTTAAAGTAGTTTCTGGATGGTGTTTTTGAATAGTGTTTTTAGGTTGACCGTGAAGTAACACTTTCCTGTCCTTCTGCTATCTAGTAAGCGGACCTCACTGTGCTAAATCTGCTGTTCATCCTACGTATGTTATTTCCTCTGAACTCACCGTCAATATCTGTGGGGGCCTACTATCATCTTTTGGGGTTCCTCACTGGAGGTAAGGCAGGCCTGTATATTCCTCTTATAGGGGTAGTTAGATCTCCGGCTGGCGCGTGGTGTCTAGGGCATCGTAGGTACATCCCCCGGCTACTGTAAGTGTTGGGTCAGGTTCAGGTCACGGTCGACCTTAGTTTCCATCACCCGAGAGCTAGTCCGTTTTGTATTTTTATTCCCCTGGTCATTGGGGTAACCATAACAGTTTGGCCGGCCTGTAAAAAATCTATGTGTTAAAATATGCACTAAAGCAGGAAGGAGGAGAAAAGGTTTTTTTTTTTTCTGTGTTTGAAAGTGCACCTTAGTTTGCTCATTTGTATTCCTTGCTTAAATTGCAGTCTTCAGCCTTTTTTTTTTTTCTCCTCTCCTCTTAACCTCTGAATGCTTGGGTTACACCCATTTGAATCATGGATTCACAGAGTTTAGTTGCAGGTTTGAATAACCTTGCGACAAAAGTACAGAACCTACAAGATTTTGTTATACGTGCTCCAATGTCTGAACCTAAGATTCCTCTGCCTGAATACTTTACCGGAGACAGATCCCGGTTTTTGAGTTTCAGGGAAAATTGCAAATTGTTTTTGTCTCTGAGATCTCACTCTGCTGGTGATCATACTCAACAAGTTAAAATTGTTATCTCTCTACTGCGCGGCGACCCACAAAGTTGGGCATTTGCATTATCGCCAGGGGATCCTGCGTTGTTAAATGTAGATGCGTTTTTTCAGGCTTTGGGGTTGCTTTATGAAGAGCCTAATTTGGAGATTTTGGCTGAGAAAGCCTTGATAGCTCTTTCCCAAGGGCAAGATGAAGCTGAGATATACTGCCAGAAATTCCGTAAATGGTCGGTGCTTACTAGATGGAATGAGTGCGCTTTAGCAGCTAATTTCAGAGAAGGTCTCTCTGATGCCGTGAAGGATGTCATGGTGGGGTTCCCTGTGCCTACAGGTCTGAATGATGCCATGAAATTGGCTATCCAGATTGATCGGCGTTTGCGGGAGCGCAAATCTGTGCACCATATGGCGGGGTCTTCTGAGGAAAAATCTGTGCACCATATGGCGGTATCTTCTGAGCAAAAACCTGTGCACCATATGGCGGTGTCTTCTGAGCAAAGACCTGTGCACCATTTGGCGGTGACCTCTGAAAAGGCATTAGAGCATATGCAATGCGATCGTGTTTTGTCTAGAGGCGAACGTCAAAATTACAGGCGCAAAAATGGATTGTGCTTCTACTGTGGTGATCCAGCTCATGTTATATCAGCATGCTCTAAACGTATAAATAAGGTTGATAAAAAGGTTGATAAATCTTTTTCTACAGGTACCTTGCAGTCAAAATTTCTTTTGTCCGTGACATTGATTTGTACTTTATCATCTGTTACTGTGAATGCTTATGTGGATTCTGGCGCCGCTCTGAGTCTCATGGATTGGTCCTTTGCCAAGCGTTGTGGGTTTGATTTGGAGCCGTTGGAAGTTTCTATTCCCCTGAAGGGTATTGATTCTACACCTTTGGCTAGCAATAAACCACAATATTGGACACAAGTGACTATGCGTCTTACCCCAGACCATCAGGAGATTATTCGTTTCCTTGTATTATATAACCTACATGATGTCTTAGTGCTTGGATTACCATGGTTACAGATTCATAATCCCGTCTTGGACTGGAAATCTATGTCTGTGTTGAGCTGGGGATGTCGGGGTATTCATGGGGATGCACCTTTGGTTCCTATTTCTTCATCTACTCCCTCTGAGATCCCAGCATTTCTGTCAGATTTTTATGATGTCTTTCAAGAGCCTAAAGTTGATTCTCTCCCTCCCCACAGAGAGTGTGACTGCGCTATTGAATTGATCCCCGGTAGTAAGTTTCCTAAGGGTCGCTTGTTTAATTTGTCTGTGCCCGAACATACTGCTATGCGGGAGTATATCAGAGAATCCTTGGAAAAGGGTCATATTCGCCCCTCGTTGTCTCCACTAGGGGCAGGATTTTTCTTTGTAGGTAAAAAGGATGGTTCATTGAGACCTTGTATCGACTATCGACTTTTGAATAAGATTACAGTTAAATACCAGTACCCGTTACCTTTACTGACTGATCTGTTTGCTCGTATAAAGGGGGCTAAGTGGTTCACTAAGATCGATCTACGTGGTGCGTATAATTTGGTGCGGATTAAGCAGGGGGATGAGTGGAAGACCGCATTTAATACGCCTGAAGGCCATTTTGAGTATTTGGTAATGCCTTTCGGTCTCGCAAATGCCCCTTCCGTTTTTCAGTCCTTTATGCACGATATTTTCCGTGAATATCTGGATAAGTTTATGATTGTGTATTTGGATGATATTCTTGTTTTTTCGGAGGACTGGGAATCTCACGTTCAACAGGTCAGGAGAGTTTTTCAGGTTTTGCGAGCTAATTCTCTTTTTGTAAAGGGCTCAAAGTGTAGTTTTGGAGTTCAGAGAATTTCCTTTTTGGGATATATTTTTTCCCCTTCATCTATGGAGATGGACCCTGTCAAGGTCCAGGCTATTTGTGATTGGATGCAACCTACTTCTTTGAAGAGTCTGCAGAAGTTCTTGGGTTTTGCTAATTTCTATCGCCGATTTATAGCGGGTTTTTCTGCCATTGCTAAACCTTTGACTGATTTGACCAAAAAGGGTGCTGATGTTGCTAATTGGTCCTCTGCGGCTGTGGAGGCCTTTCAAGAGCTTAAGCGCCGCTTTTCTTCCGCTCCTGTGTTGCGCCAACCTGATGTGTTACTTCCGTTCCAGGTTGAGGTGGATGCTTCGGAGATCGGAGCAGGTGCAGTTTTGTCGCAGAAAGATCCTGACTGCTCAGTAATGAGACCTTGTGCGTTTTTCTCCCGAAAGTTTTCGCCCGCTGAGCGAAATTATGATGTGGGAAATCGGGAACTTCTGGCCATGAAGTGGGCGTTTGAGGAGTGGCGTCATTGGCTTGAGGGTGCTAGACACCAGGTGGTGGTCCTCACTGACCACAAGAATCTAATTTATCTTGAGTCGGCCAGGCGTCTGAATCCTAGACAGGCGCGCTGGTCGTTGTTTTTCTCCCGATTTAACTTTGTGGTGTCATATCTGCCTGGGTCCAAGAATGTGAAGGCGGATGCCCTCTCTAGGAGTTTTGAGCCTGACTCGCCTGGTGATTCCGAACCTACCGGCATCCTGAAGGATGGGGTGATATTGTCAGCTGTCTCCCCAGACCTGCGGCGTTCTTTGCAGGAGTTTCAGGTGGATAGGCCTGATCGCTGTCCGCCTGGTAGACTGTTTGTCCCTGATGATTGGACCAGTAGAGTTATCTCGGAGGTTCATTCTTCCGCGTTGACAGGTCATCCTGGAATTTTTGGCACCAGGGATTTGGTGTCTAGGTCCTTCTGGTGGCCTTCTTTGTCTCGAGATGTGCGCATGTTTGTGCAGTCTTGTGATGTTTGTGCTCGGGCCAAGCCCTGCTGTTCTAGGGCCAGTGGGTTGTTGTTGCCCTTGCCTATTCCTAAGAGGCCTTGGACGCACATCTCTATGGACTTTATTTCTGACCTTCCGGTTTCTCGTAGGATGTCTGTCATCTGGGTGATTTGTGACCGTTTTTCTAAGATGGTTCATTTGGTACCTTTACCCAAATTGCCCTCCTCCTCTGAGTTGGTTCCTCTATTTTTTCAGAATGTGGTGCGTTTGCATGGTATTCCTGAGAATATAGTGTCTGACAGGGGTACTCAGTTTGTGTCTAGATTTTGGCGGACGTTCTGTGCCAGGATGGGTATCGATTTGTCTTTTTCGTCTGCATTCCATCCTCAGACTAATGGCCAGACTGAGCGTACTAATCAGACCTTGGAGACTTACTTGAGGTGTTTTGTGTCCGCTGATCAGGATGATTGGCTTGACTTTTTGCCGTTGGCAGAGTTTGCCCTTAACAATCGGGCCAGTTCTGCTACTTTGGTTTCTCCATTTTTTTGTAATTCAGGGTTTCACCCTCGGTTTTCGTCCGGTCAATTGGAGTCTTCGGATTGTCCTGGAGTGGATGCTGTGGTTGATAGGATGCATCGGATTTGGGGACAGGTTGTGGACAATCTAAAGTTGTCCCAGGAGAAGACTCAACAGTTCACTAATCGTCATCGGCGTATTGGTCCTCGTCTTTGTGTTGGGGACCTGGTGTGGCTGTCTTCTCGATTTGTTCCTATGAAGGTCTCGTCTCCTAAGTTTAAGCCTCGGTTTATCGGCCCTTATAGGATTCTGGAGGTTCTTAATCCTGTGTCCTTTCGTTTGGACCTCCCAGCATCTTTTAATATCCATAATGTTTTCCATCGGTCATTATTGCGGAGGTATGAGGTACCGGTTGTTCCTTCTGCTGATCCACCTGCTCCTGTGTTGGTTGAGGGTGAATTGGAGTATGTGGTGGAAAAGATCTTGGACTCCCGTGTTTCCAGACGGAAACTTCAGTATCTGGTTAAGTGGAAAGGTTATGGCCAGGAGGATAATTCTTGGGTGACAGCATCCGATGTTCATGCTCCCGATTTGGTTCGTGCATTTCATAGTGCTCATCCAGATCGCCCTGGTGGTTCTGGTGAGGGTTCGGTGCCCCCTCCTTAAGGGGGGGGTACTGTTGTGAATTCGGTTTGTGGGCTCCCCCGGTGGTTTGTTATGGTAGTGTCTCTTATGTGCCTTCTTCCATCTCTGATTACCTGTCGCCACCCTCTAGGGGAGTTTCCTATTTAAGGCTGCTTGGCTGTTAGTCATATGCCGGCCATCAATGTGCTAGTAGCATTCTGTTGCATTCACCTGCTTCAAGTCCCAGTTCAGCTAAGTTGAATTTTGTTTCTTGTTTTGCTATTTTTGTCCAGCTATCTGCAATGTGACCTTTCAGTGCTGGAAGCTCTTGTGGACAGAAAATTACTACTCCAGTGGCATGAGTTGTCACTGGAGTTTAAAGTAGTTTCTGGATGGTGTTTTTGAATAGTGTTTTTAGGTTGACCGTGAAGTAACACTTTCCTGTCCTTCTGCTATCTAGTAAGCGGACCTCACTGTGCTAAATCTGCTGTTCATCCTACGTATGTTATTTCCTCTGAACTCACCGTCAATATCTGTGGGGGCCTACTATCATCTTTTGGGGTTCCTCACTGGAGGTAAGGCAGGCCTGTATATTCCTCTTATAGGGGTAGTTAGATCTCCGGCTGGCGCGTGGTGTCTAGGGCATCGTAGGTACATCCCCCGGCTACTGTAAGTGTTGGGTCAGGTTCAGGTCACGGTCGACCTTAGTTTCCATCACCCGAGAGCTAGTCCGTTTTGTATTTTTATTCCCCTGGTCATTGGGGTAACCATAACACTGTACTCTGTGCTGTATACTACTGTGTGCTCTGTGCTATATATAGTTCTCTGTGGGCTGTGCTCTGTGCTGTATACTGCTGTGGGCTGTATATAGTTCTCTGTGGGCTGTGCTCTGTGCTGTATACTGCTGTGGGCTGTATATAGTTCTCTGTGGGCTGTGCTCTGTGCTGTATACTACTGTGGGCTGTATATAGCTCTCTGTGGGCTGTGCTCTGTGCTGTATGCTACTGTGGGCTGTATATAGTTCTCTGTGGGCTGTGCTCTGTGCTGTATATAGTTCTCTATGGGCTGTGCTCTGTGCTGTATACTACTGTGGGCTGTATATAGTTATCTGTGGGCTGTGCTCTGTGCTGTATGCTACTGTGGGCTGTATATAGTTCTCTGTGGGCTGTGCTCTGTGCTGTATATAGTTCTCTGTGGGCTGTGCTCTGTGCTGTATACTACTGTGGGCTGTATATAGTTATCTGTGGGCTGTGCTCTGTGCTGTATGCTACTGTGGGCTGTATATAGTTCTCTGTGGGCTGTGCTCTGTGCTGTATATAGTTCTCTGTGGGCTGTGCTCTGTGCTGTATACTACTGTGGGCTGTATATAGTTCTCTGTGGGCTGTGCTCTGTGCTGTATACTACTGTGTGCTGTATATAGTTCTCTGTGGGCTGTGCTGTATATAGTACTCTGTGGGCTGTGCTGTATATAGTACTCTGTGGGCTGTGCTGTATATAGTACTCTGTGGGCTGTGCTGTATATAGTACTCTGGGCTGTGCTGTGTATAGTACTCTGTGGGCTGTGCTGTATATAGTACTCTGTGGGCTGTGCTGTATATAGTACTCTGTGGGCTGTGCTGTATATAGTACTCTGTGGGCTGTGCTGTATATAGTACTCTCTGGGCTGTGCTGTATATAGTACTCTCTGGGCTGTGCTGTATATAGTACTCTCTGGGCTGTGCTTTATATAGTACTCTGGGCTGTGCTGTATATAGTACTCTGGGCTGTGCTTTATATAGTTCTCTGTGGGCTGTGCTGTATATAGTTCTCTGTGGGCTGTGCTGTATATAGTTCTCTGGGCTGTGCTGTATATATTACTTTGTGGGCTGTGCTGTATATATTACTTTGTGGGCTGTGCTGTATATATTACTCTGTGGGCTGTGCTGTATACTACTGTGTGGACTGTGCTGTATACTTCTACGTGGGCTGTGCTGTATACTACTGTGTGGTCTGTGCTGTATACTACTGTGTGGTCTGTGCTGAATACTGCTGTGTGGGCTGTGTTATCTACTACGCGAGCTGTGCTATAGTATGCAGGCTGTGCTGTATACTATGCGGTTTGTGCTATATAATATGCGGGCTTTGCTATATACTATGGGGAGTATATTATATTCTATGGGGGAGGCCATGTTATGTACTATGTGGCTGTGTTATATACTATTGTGGGGGTATATTATATTCTATGGGGGAGGCTGCGTTATATACTATGGGGGGCTGCATTATATTCTATGGGGGGCTACATTATATATTATGGGGAGGTGGGCTGTATTATATTCTATGGGGGTTACATACTCTGGGGTGGCTGCATTATACTCTGTGGGGTGGCTGCATTATACTCTGGGGTGGCTGCATTATACTCTGGGGTGGCTGCATTATACTCTGGGGTGGCTGCATTATACTCTGGGGTGGCTGCATTATACTATATGTGGGCTGCATTATACTGTATCGAGGACTATGGGGAATACGTTATACTATATGAAGAACTATGGGGTGCATTATACTATGGGAAGTGAATTGTACTACATGGATGACTGTGGCGGTGCATTATACTATATGGAGCACTATGAGGATTGTATTATGCTATATGGAGGACTATGAGGATTGTATTATGCTATATGGAGGACTATGAGGAGTGTATTATACTATGTGGAGGACTGAGCAGTGTATTTTAATATATGGAGGACTATAGGGAGTGTATTATACTATATGGAGGACTATGGAGCACATTATAATATATGGAGGACTATGGGGTGTATTTTACTAAACAAGTAAAATGCTGCATATTCGGATTGTTTTTGCTGGAACAAAAAGCCTTGTTGTCAGCAGCACATTGCCAGTGTAAACTGTAGATGTGCTGCTGAAAACATGATACTGTATGGTGATCTATTAGTGATCGTTCTGTCTCATCATTATTCCTCAGCTGGTGGAAAGAGGCCGGGAAACAAGCGTTGAACAACTTCAGTATTGTCGATCAAACTCGTTTAGCGGCCTGAACTCAGCGCACGTAAATACAACAGAAAGGCTTTTGTGTGATGTGCAATATGTTAGCATTTGGGGACCCATTTTAAACTTTGCCTAGGGCCCCACTTTGCCTAAAACCGGCCCTGCCTACAAGTGTACAAAGATATTATACAGTCACCATGTGACAAGTGGGCCTGTGTAACTTCAAATGCCAGGGCTGAATTTTAGTCCCAGTCCGGCCTTGCCTATAGTGCATTACTAGTGTGACCTGTTGTGCATTACTAGTGTGTCCTGTAATGCATTACTAGTGTGACCTGTAGTGCATTACTAGTGTGACCTGTAGTACATTACTGTATCCTGAAGTGCATTACTATTGTGACCTGTAGTATATTATTAGTGTGACCTGTAGTGCATTACTAGTGTGACCTGTAGTGCATTACTAGTGTGACCTATACTGCATTACTAGTGTGACCTGTAGTACATTATTAGTGTGCCCTGTACTGCATTACTAGTGTGACCTGTTGTGCATTACTAGTGTGTGTCCTGTATTACATTACTGTGACCTGTAGTGCATTACTAGTGTGACCTATAGTGCATTACTAGTGTGTCCTGTAGTGCATTACTAGTGTGACTTGTATATTAATAGTGTGACCTGTAATGCATTACTAGTTTGACCTGTAGTACATTACTAGGGTGTCCTGTAGTGCATTACTAATGTGACCTATAGTGCATTACTAGTGTGACCTGTTGTGCATTACTAGTGTGTCCTGTAATGCATTACTAGTGTGACCTGTAGAGCATTACTAATGTGACCTGTAGTGCGTTACTAGTAGGACCTGTAGTGCATTACTAGTGTGACCTGTACTGCATTACTATTGTGATCTGTACTGCATTACTAGTGTGACTTTTAGTGCATTACTAGTGTGACCTGTTGTGCATTACTAGTGTGACCTGTAGAGCATTACTAATGTGACCTGTAATACATTACGTGTGACCTGTAGTGCGTTACTAGTAGGACCTGTAGTGCATTACTAGTGTGACCTGTACTGCATTACTATTGTGATCTGTACTGCATTACTAGTGTGACTTTTAGTGCATTACTAGTGTGACCTGTAGTGCATTACTAGTGTGACCTGTAGTGCATTACTAGTGTATCCTGTAGTGCATTACTAATGTTTCCTGTAGCGCATTACTAGTGTGACCTGTAATGCATTACTAGCATGACCTGTAGTATATTACTAGTGTGACCTGTAGTGTATTACTAGTGTGACGTGTAGTATATTACTAGTGTGACATGTAGTACATTACTAGTGTGACCAGTAGTACATTACTAGTGTGATCTATAGTATATTACTAGTGTGACCTATAGTACCTTACTAGTGTGACCTGTAGTGTATTACTAGTGTGACCAGTAGTGCATTACTAGTGTGACCTGTAGTGCATTACTAGTGTGACCTGTAGTGTATTACTAGTGTGACCTGTAATACATTACTAGTGCGACCTGTAGTGCATTACCAATGTGACCTGTGTTCAGGGCGGACTGGCCATCTGGCAATTCTGGCAAATATCAGAAGGGCCTGTCTGGTAGTGGGCTGCTTTGTCTGCTACATTTTTATCAGAATCTGCATCATCAAGACAGCAATTGTCATTGTTAGGACATGGTTATTGTCCTGTTCTCTCAGGGTTAATTTTGCTGGCCTCCCTTTCAATCTGGGAGGGGTATTTATACTCACTCCAGACTAGGATTCACTGTCAGCTATATTTTCTGTTCTAGTCTGTGTGCCTGACCCCTGGAGTGTGTGCCCCGTTTGCAATTGTTTTTCTTGCTCTTCGTGCGTTACCCTGTTTGTTCTTCTGGATTTCTGACCACTGACTTCACTTCTGACAATCCCCTGTCTCACCCATTTGGTACTTCGTGATCTCCTGGTTTAGATCTTGGCTTGTTTGACTACTCTCCTGTGTTTATCTCTTCTCTGCACCTCGGCATCTGGCTCCGCCCCCGACCACCTCTCTCTCTGTCACATGGTTCAGGTCCTGTTTGCTACCTGGTTAGTAACCTGGCGTTTTGCTCAGCTCCCTTGCTGCTGTGTGCAGTTCTCCCCGCAGCAATAATACGTGGGAGTCGTGACATTATAGCTGACCGTACAGTCTTTCCCTAGTGGTGGGGTGTTAGTATATTATGGATCCGGTACAGGCTCTAATGGGGCAGGTTAATGAGCTCTCCTAGCTTATGCAGAAACTGTCCATGGAGCAGCAAGCCCAGGTCCACTCGCACCAACAGGTGCAGAGAGATGTGGCAGGTTCTTTACAGAGGTCTGCTCCGTTGGGGCTCCGGGAGGGGGGCCCCACTGATGTATCCGAGCCACCAGTAAAGTTACCCAACAGTTTTTCCGGAGATAAAAAATTGTTTAGGGTTTTTAAGGAGGGATGCAAGTTGTTCTTTGAATTGCATCCCCGGGCCTCTGGCAATGAAAGGCAGAGGGTGGGTGTCGTAATGTCCTTGTTAAGGGGGCTCCACGGGCATGGGCTTTCTCTATCTCTTCCTCTGCTCCTGAACGTATGACTGTGAACCTGTTCTTTGAGACTCTGGGGCGCATCTATGATGAGCCTGATAGAGCACGTCTGTCTGAGGATATGGTGAGGAGTGTGACACAGGGGAGGTACTCCCCTGAATGGTTCTGTTCAGAGTTTAGGCGTTGGGCAGCCGAAGTATCTTGGAAAGATGCCGCCCTGAGGGGGTTGTTCCGCAAGGGTCTGTCTGACCATCTGAAGGACGCTCTAGCACTTCATCCTCCTCCTAGTACCCTGGAGGATGCCATGACGCAGGCGGTGCGGATGGACCGGAGACTCCATGCTAGAGGAGTGATGCAAAAAGAGACTCCCTTGTACTCCAAATTGTGTGCCCTCTTACCCGGGATGGAATTTGTTTCAGGACTGATGTCTTTTCTCTGAAAGTGGGTTCCACTCATGTGGAAAAATTAAGTTGTTTTGTTATGAATAATCTGTCTGCAGGACTGGTACTGGGGATGCCCTGGCTGCAACGCCACAATCCTGTCATTGATTGGGTGACGGGGGAGATCGCTCAATGGAGATGTAAGGGTAATGGTTCGTGTTGTAACCTGGGACCTTTTGTTAACCCGGTAAAGTCTGTATCTGTGTCATCTGTCGGTCTGGAGGGTATTCCGGAGTACGTGAAGGACTTAGAAGATGTGTTTTCCGAACGTGAGGCTGAGGCGCTTCCACCACATCGACCTGGTGATTGTGAAATTGATTTAGTCCCAGGAGCCAAATTACCCAAGGCTCGTCTGTACAATTTGTCCGTGCCTGAGCGCCAAGCCATGAAAGAGTACATCACAGAGAGCCTCCCAAGGGGCATATTCGGCCCTCTGTCTCACCCGTGGCAGCAGGGTTTTTCTTTATGAAGAAAAAAGATGGTGGTTTGAGACTGTGCCTCAACTTTCGGGAACTGAATAAGATTACTGTGAAGAACACGTATCCTCTTACTCTCTGCCTCTCTGGGGCCAAATGGTTTTCTAAGCTCGACTTACAAGGGGTTTATAACCTTAGAAGAATCCGGGAGGGAGATGAATGGAAAACAGCTTTTCTGACGACCGAGGGCTTGTTTGAAAATTTTATTATGCCTTTTGGTCTCACTAACGCCCCTGCTGTTTTCCAGAATTTCATTAATGTTGTTTTTTCTGACCTGATTGGGCACTATGTGGTCATTTACCTGGATGACATCTTGATATACTCAGAGGACACTCTTTCACACTTACACCATCTACGTACGGTTCTTATGAGACTCAGGCAGAACCATTTATATGCTAAGCTGGAGAAGTGTTCATTCTTTGTGCAAGAACTGTCTTTTCTGGGTTTAATTGTATCAGGGGAGGGATTCCGCATGGATCGGGGGAAGGTTCCGGCCATTTCCGATCGGGTGAGTTGCAACGATTTCTGGGCTTCGCTAATTATTATAGGAAGTTCATTAAAGGGTTTTCGCAGGTGGTGACACCCTTGATGGACCTCACTCTCAAAGGGGCAGATGTAAAAAATTGGTCCGTGGCCGCAAAAAATTCCTTCCAGACACTGAAGAAATGTTTTACTTCAGCACCCGTGTTGATACAACCCGATCCGTCAACGTTTCGGAGGTGGGAGCAGTGTTGTCCCACGGTCCGTCCACCCTTACTAACCTTAAACCCGGTGCCTTTTTCTCTAAAAAACTCTCTTCGGCCGAGAGAAATTATGATGTCGGCAACAGGGAATTGTTGGGGGTTAAATTGGCCTTCGAAGAATGGAGGCATTTTCTGGAGGGGTTTGTTCATCCCGTAATGGTCATCAATGATCATAAACACCTGGCATATATCGAGTCCGCTAAGAGATTGACCCCCAGACAGGCTTAGTGGGCACTTTTTTTCTCGGTTTAATTTTACCATTACGTTCCGACCAGGGTCTAAAAATGTAAAGGCGGATGCCTTATCCCGAAGTTTTGATTCTGTGTTCCCTCCAAAATCCCCTTCCTCCAGCCTTCAACCGGGAGAGGTTGTGGCAGAAGTCTCATCTGAGTTACAGAGAGAGATTTTGGAAGCACAAGCACGAGCTCCCAGGAATAAACCCCCAGTTAAATTGTTTGTACCCAAACATTTCTGTCTCACACTCCTACAAGAATTTTGTGATTCTGTGTTAAGTGCTCACCCTGGGATTGCAGCTACCCAGGGGGCAGTAGCTAGGAGTTTTTGGTGGCCCTCTATGGGCACTGATATCAAAAGGTTTGTAAATACTTGTGGGGTGTGTGCTCGCTCTAAGAGCTCTCTGGTCCGACCAGCCGGGGAATTGGTACCTTTGCCAATTCCAGATAAACCATGGACACACCTTTCCATGGACTTTATCACTAATCTTCCGTCTTCCAAGGGCAACTCAGTAGTATGGTAGTGGTTGACAGGTTTTCGAAGAAAGCCCACTTTGTGCCGTTTACCTGCGTTACCTTCTGATGAAATCTTGGCTCGCTTGTTTATTCAACACAGAGTTCGGTTGCATGGGATACCTGTGAATGTGGTGTCTGACAGAGGTGTGCAATTTGTGGCCAGGTTTTAGAGGGCTTTTTGTAAGAAGTTGGGGGTTACAGACTGTCATTCTCCTCTGCTTATCACCCGGAATCTAATGGACAGACTGAACACACCAACCAGCCGTTGGAACAAATTTTGAGATGCCTGGCCTCTTCCAGACAGGAGGACTGGTGTGAGGTATTGTCCATGGCAGAATTTGAGTTCAACTGTCGTATTAATCAGTCTACTGGCAAATCTCCCTTTCAAGTCAGTTATGGGCTTATTCCGCAGATTGGAGAATTTTCCCGCAATGGATTCTGGTTGCCCTGGTGCCGAGGGTTTGGTGCAACAGTTAAGAACCCTTTGGAGGGAGGTTCAGGGGAACATCTCCAAAGACCAGAAGAGGTACAAACATTTTGCGGACAGGAGGAGGGGGTCAGCTCCTGCGTTGGCTGTGCGGGAGAAGGTGAGGTTGTCTACCCGTAACATCAAACTTAAGATACCCTCTATGAAGTTGGGCCCCAGGTTTATAGATCCATACAAGATTATGGAGGTGATCAACTCGGCGGCCTATAGATTACAGGGGGCATGGTGGCGCAGTTAGCACTGCAGCCTTGCAGTGCTGGAGTCCTGGGTTCAAACCCCACCAAGGACAACATCTGCAAAGAGTTTGTATGTTCTCTCTGGGTTTGCGTGGGTTTCCTTTGGGCACTCCGGTTTCCTCCCACATTCCAAAGACATACTGATAGGGAATTTAGATTGTGAGCCCCATCGGGGACAGTGATGATAATGTGTGCAAAATGTAAAGCGCTGCGGAATATGATAGCGCTATATAAAAATAAAGATTATTATTATTATTACAGTTGTCCACCTACTTCAAAATATCTAATGTCTTCCACAGGTCCCTATTAAAACCTGTGGGGACGGTTACAGAAGATTCCTCATCCAATGTTCCGCCAGTGTTGGTAGAGGGTGAGCTGGAGTACGAGGTAGGGCGCATCACTGATTCACGGTGGGTGTGCTGGAGGCTTCAGTACCTAATCCACTGGAAGGGATATTACATTGAGGATCGGTCATGGGTTCTGGCCAGTTCTGTGCACGCTGATCGACTGGTGCGGGCTTTTCATGCCAGGTACCCTGAGAAGCCTGGGGGTCCAGTGGCCCCCCATTAAGAGGAGGTACTGTCATGGTTAGGACATGGTGAATGTCCTGTTCTCTCAGGGTTAATTTTGCTGGCCTCCCTTTCGATCTGGGAGGGGTATTTATACTCACTCCAGACTAGGATTCGCTGTCAGCTATACTTTCTGTTCTAGTCTGTGTGCCTGACCCCTGGAGTGTGTGCCCGGTTTGCAATTTTTTTCCTTGCTCTCCGTGCATTACTCTGTTTGTACTTCTGGATTTCTGACCTCTAGCTTCACTTCTAACAATCCCATGTCTCACCCCTTTGGTACTTCGTGATCTCCTGGTTCAGATCTTGGTTTGCTTGACTACTCTCCTGTGTTTATCTCTTCTCTGCACCCCGGTGTCTGGCTCCGCCTCCGACCACCTCCAACTCTGTCACATGGTTCAAGTCCTGTTTGCTACCTGGTTAGTAACCTGCCGTTTTGCTCAGCTCACTTGCTGCTGTGTGCAACTCCCCCGCAGCAATAATACCCGGGAGTCGTGACAGCCATACTGTTAACAGTTGACGGAGTATAAAGTCACTGGCTCCGTCACATACCCCAGCTGGCAACTTCCAACGTTAACCCTTGCAGATGCTGAGCAAGATCTTAAATGCTGTCCATGTTGCAGAAATCCGGGAGGGTTTTTTTTATATACTTCTTTCTGGCTGGACAAACTGTTACGGATCTGCAACACAGGACTAAGGTAGAAGGGGGAAAACTGACCCTGCACTATGACTAGTTTTACCAAAAGGTCCAACGCATATACAAGATAAAGGCACTTCATAACTCACATTTTCCACCTTTTCGATACCAATAAGGTTCGAAACACAGAAGAGATCCTATTAAAAATTTAATTTTATTTAAATAAAGTTTAAAATAGTACAAACAAAGCAGAGTATGTCACAGTAAGGGATATCACCAAGATTAGGGTAATCACAGAGGATATAACCAAGACAATAAATATAAATAGGCACTAAATATTTCAATGTATACAGCCAATATAGCAATATAGAAAAGAATTCAAACCAATAATAATCAATTGATCAATTTGTTATAACAAGTGTTATCTCATCATGCTCTACCTATTTAATAACTGGTCTAATACATGCTGACGAAAAAATTGGTTATTATTACAGATTTGGCACCCAATGTAACTCAATATTGTATTATTATATTGCACTTGAAGTCCATGGCATAAATAAAACCATACGAAAGTATGGTGATGTAAACAAAGGAGGGATTGCTATGGTAGTTAATACATATGGTGATCTATATGCAGCCTCACACCAAATCTACCTCTAAGTCAGGTTATGCGTAAGGCTGAAAAATAAAGGGGGAAAACCGAGAAAGCGCTAATACTCTATACGATGATGTGTCCCGTATCGGCATGTTGCCATGTTAATTCTCCCAAACAACATAACTTGATCCCGGTACCCTCAATCACAATTTAAAGTGCCGGTGCTGTGCAGAAATAAGGTGCTGTGCTTAGAAGCCAATACCTGTAGGCTTAGTATGTCCTTTCCGTCCCTAATCCTGTAATGGCGATATCCCTTCACCCCGACGCGCGTTTCGCCGCCAGCTTCTTCCGGGGGCATCTATGACTAGGCTGAAACCCTATGATGGATCACCCACCGACAATCCTAGGTTAATTTCAAGTGAAGACCAATAGATAAGGGGAAGGGGTACCCTAAAAGAACTAAGGACTAAGTCACCTCTTAGTAGAAAACACAGAGAAGGCTGAAGAAACCAATAGAAAACAGGAACTAAGGCTAGCAGAACAGAGGTACCAGTACTGCACAAATAACAAACACAGAACACTAAGCAAAGCACCAAGCTAGAGCTCAAGCAGATTAACACTATTGTCCAGCAAGGACTGGGAGGTAGGTACTGGTTAATAAAGAGTGAAACAAACACCTGACCCAAGACAAACCCAGCACCAGAGGAAAAAGACCAGCAGCCAGAATTCCACAAGAAAATGGCGGATAGTAATAAACTAAACAGATTCTAACACTCATGAAACGAAGATACACCTTTTTGGTGATAATTGTAAGCAGTTTGTGTGGAGAAAACCAGGCATTGCGCATCACTTCCCAATACAATCCAAACAGTGAAACATGGTGGTGGCAGCATCATGCTATGGGGGTGTTTTGCAGCTGCAGGGGCAAGACGACTGGTTGCCATTGAAGGAAATATGAATGCGGCCAAGTACAGAGA
Organism: Ranitomeya variabilis; assembly: GCF_051348905.1. NCBI lineage: Eukaryota > Metazoa > Chordata > Amphibia > Anura > Dendrobatidae > Ranitomeya > Ranitomeya variabilis. The sequence continues at coordinate 116,268,943 of NC_135233.1, forward strand.
TATTCTGGATGAAAACGTCTTCCAGAGTGCTCGGGACCTCAGACTTGGCCGAAGGTTCACCTTCCAACAAGACAATGACCCTAAGCACACAGCTAACATAACAAAGGAGTGGCTTCAGAACTCTGTGACCATTGTTGACTGACCCAGCCAGAGCCCTGACCTAAACCCAATTGAGCATCTCTGGAGAGACCTGAAAATGGCTGTCCACCACCATTCACCATCCAACCTGACAGAACTGGAGAAGATCTGCAAGGAAGAATGGGAGAGGATCCCCAAATCCAGGTGTGAAAAACTTGTTGCATCATTCCCAATAAGACCGATGACTGTACTAGCTCAAAAGGGTGCTTCTACTAAATACTGAGCAAAGGGTCTGAATACTTATTACCATGTGATATTTCAGTTTTTCTTTTTTAATAAACTTGCAAAAATTTCTACATTTGTTTTTTTTTGTCAAGATGGGGTGCAGAGTGTACATTAATGAGAAAAAAAATGAACTTTTTTTAATTTACTGTGAGATAGCGCTACCTGAGTGGGTTGGGGAAACTTACTTTGCAATGGGATTTGTTATGACCCCAATGGCAGAGGGTCTCAGAAATAAATTCTAAGTCTGCAAACACAAAAAAACAGCTCATAGGGCAGTGGTAACTGGGCTGACCGTATATCTAATCCTAGCACCACAAATAGCAGCAGCCGGGGAACGTGCCTACGTTGGTTCTAGACGTCTCGCGCCAGCCGGAGAACTAACTAACCCTAGAAGGGAAAAGATAGACCTTTCTTGCCTCCAGAGAAAAGACCCCAAAAGTTGGATACAAGCCCCCAACAAATAATAACGGTGAGGTAAGAAGAAAAGACAAACGTAAGAATGAACTAGGTATTTAGCAAAGAGAGGCCCACTGACTAATAGCAGAATATAGTAAGATGACTTATACGGTCAGCAAAAACCCTATCAAAATTTCCACGCTGGATATTCAAGAACCCCCGAACCGTCTAACGGCCTGGGGGGAGAATACCAGCCCCCTAGAGCTTCCAGCAAAATCAGGAATCACATTTAGTACAAGCTGGACAAAAAATAATAGCAATACAAATAACCAAAAAACAAGGAAGCAGGATTTAGCTTAATTATGCACGAACCAGGACCAGCAGACAGGAGCAAACAGAAAGAACTGATTACAACGTTGCCAGGCACCAGACTGAGAATTCAGGAAGTTCATATAGCAACAACCCTGGACTAACGACCCAGGTGGGTGCCAAACTGAGGAAAGACAATCCCAGAGTCATATCACTAGTGACCACAAGAGGGAGCCAAAAAAGTCTAATTCACAACAGTACCCCCCCTTTAAGGAGGGGTCACCGAACCCTCACCAAGACCACCAGGGCGATCAGGATGAGCAGCGTGAAAGGCACGAACTAAATCGTCCGCATGCACATCAGAGGCAACCACCCAGGAATTATCCTCCTGACCATAGCCCTTCCACTTGACCAGATACTGAAGCCTCCGCCTGGAGAGACGAGAATCCAAGATCTTCTCCACCACGTACTCCAACTCGCCCCCAACCAACACCGGAGCAGGAGGCTCAACAGAAGGGACCACAGGTACAACGTACCGCCGCAACAAAGACCTATGGAACACGTTGTGAATGGCAAACGACACCGGAAGATCCAAGCGAAAGGACACAGGATTAAGGATTTCCAATATCTTGTAAGGACCGATGAAGCGAGGCTTAAATTTAGGAGAGGAGACCTTCATAGGAACAAATCGAGAAGACAGCCATACCAAATCCCCAACACGAAGTCGGGGACCCACACCGCGGCGGCGGTTGGCAAAACGCTGAGCCTTCTCCTGTGACAACTTTAAGTTGTCCACCACATGATTCCAAATCTGCTGCAACCTATCCACCACAGAATCTACCCCAGGACAGTCAGAAGGCTCCACATGTCCTGAGGAAAAACGAGGATGGAAACCAGAGTTGCAGAAAAATGGCGAAACCAAAGTAGCGGAACTAGCCCGATTATTAAGGGCAAACTCAGCCAACGGCAAGAAGGTCACCCAATCATCCTGATCTGCAGAAACAAAACACCTCAAATAAGCCTCCAGAGTCTGATTAGTTCGCTCCGTTTGTCCATTAGTCTGAGGATGAAAGGCAGACGAAAACGACAAATCAATGCCCATCCTAGCACAAAAGGATCGCCAGAACCTGGAAACAAACTGGGATCCTCTGTCAGACACGATATTCTCAGGAATGCCGTGTAAACGAACCACATTCTGAAAGAACAGAGGAACCAGATCGGAAGAGGAAGGCAGCTTAGGCAAAGATACCAAATGGACCATCTTGGAAAAGCGATCACATACCACCCAGATGACAGACATGCCCTGAGACACCGGAAGATCTGAAATGAAATCCATGGAAATGTGTGTCCAAGGCCTCTTCGGGACAGGCAAGGGCAAGAGCAACCCGCTGGCACGAGAACAGCAAGGCTTAGCTCGAGCACAAGTCCCACAGGACTGCACAAATGACCGCACATCCCGTGACAAGGAAGGCCACCAAAAGGACCTAGCCACCAAATCTCTGGTGCCAAAAATTCCCGGATGCCCTGCCAACACCGAGGAATGAACCTCGGAAATGACTCTGCTGGTCCACTTATCAGGAACAAACAGTCTGTCAGGTGGACAAGAGTCAGGTCTACCAGCCTGAAATCTCTGCAACACACGTCGCAAATCCGGAGAAATGGCTGACAAGATTACTCCCTCTTTAAGAATACCAACTGGTTCAGCGACTCCAGGAGAGTCAGGCACAAAGCTCCTTGAAAGAGCATCAGCCTTCACATTCTTTGAACCTGGTAAATACGAGACCACAAAGTCAAAACGGGAGAAAAACAATGACCAACGGGCCTGTCTAGGATTCAGGCGTTTAGCAGACTCGAGATACATTAGATTTTTGTGATCAGTCAAGACCACCACATGATGCTTAGCACCCTCGAGCCAATGACGCCACTCCTCAAATGCCCACTTCATGGCCAGCAACTCCCGATTGCCAACATCATAATTCCGCTCAGTAGGCGAAAACGTCCTAGAGAAAAAAGCACATGGTCTCATTACAGAGCAACCAGGGCCTCTCTGCGACAAAACGGCCCCTGCCCCAATCTCAGAAGCATCCACTTCAACCTGAAAGGGAAGTGAGACATCAGGCTGGCACAAAACAGGCGCTGAAGTAAACCGGCGCTTCAACTCTTGGAAAGCTTCCACGGCTGCAGGAGCCCAGTTAGCAACATCAGAACCTTTCTTGGTCATATCCGTCAAAGGTTTAACAACGCTAGAAAAATTAGCGATAAAACGATGGTAGAAGTTAGCAAAACCCAAGAACTTCTGAAGACTCTTAACTGACGTGGGTTGAGTCCAATCATGAATAGCTCGGACCTTGACTGGGTCCATCTCCACCGCAGAGGGGGAAAAAATAAAACCCAAAAAGGGAACCTTCTGTACTCCAAAGAGACACTTTGAGCCCTTAACAAACAAAGCATTCTCACGCAAAACCTGAAACACCATCCTGACCTGCTCTACATGCGAGTCCCAATCATCAGAAAAAACCAGAATATCATCCAGATAAACAATCATAAATTTATCCAGATACTTCCGGAAAATATCATGCATAAAGGTCTGAAACACTGAAGGAGCATTAGAGAGCCCAAAAGGCATCACCAAGTACTCAAAATGACCTTCGGGCGTATTAAATGCAGTTTTCCATTCATCTCCTTGCTTAATGCGCACAAGGTTGTACGCACCACGAAGATCTATTTTGGTGAACCACTTGGCACCTTTAATCCGGGCAAACAAGTCCGACAACAGAGGCAAAGGATACTGAAATTTAACAGTGATTTTATTCAGAAGCCGATAGTCAATACAAGGTCTCAAAGATCCGTCTTTCTTAGCCACAAAAAAGAATCCAGCACCAAGAGGGGAAGAGGATGGACGGATATGCCCCTTCTCCAGAGATTCCTTGATATACGAACGCATTGCGGTATGCTCAGGTACAGACAGATTAAATAGTCTTCCCTTAGGAAATTTACTGCCTGGAATCAAATCTATAGCGCAGTCACAGTCCCTATGAGGAGGCAGAGCACTGGACCTGGACTCGCTGAATACATCCTGAAAATCAGACAAATACTCAGGAACTTCCGAAGGAGTAGAGGAAGCAATAGACACCGGCGGGGAATCACCATGAATTCCCTGACAGCCCCAACTTGACACAGACATTGCCTTCCAATCCAAGACTGGATTATGGGTCTGTAACCATGGCAGCCCCAAAACGACCAAATCATGCATTTTATGCAGAACAAGAAAACGAATCACCTCCCGATGTTCAGGAGTCATGCACATGGTTACCTGTGTCCAAAACTGCAGTTTATTTTCCGCCAATGGCGTAGCATCAATACCTCTAAGAGGGATAGGATTTACCAACGGCTCAAGAACAAACCACAGCGCTTGGCAAATGACAGATCCATAAGACTCAGGGCAGCACCTGAATCCACAAACGCCATAACAGGGTAGGAAGACAATGAGCAAATTAAAGTCACAGACAAAATAAATTTAGGTTGCAAATTACCAATGGCGACAGGACTAACAACCCTTGTTAGGCGTTTAGAGCATGCTGATATAACATGTGTAGAATCACCACAGTAAAAACACAACCCATTCTGACGTCTATGATTTTTCCGTTCATTTCTAGTCTGAATTCTACCACATTGCATTAAATCAGGTGTTTGTTCAGACAACACCACAAGAGGATTAGCGGCTTTGCGCTCCCGCAAACGCCGGTCAATTTGAATAGCCAGCGCCATGGAATCATTCAGACTTGTAGGAATGGAGAAACCCACCATCACATTCTTAATGGCTTCAGAAAGGCCATTTCTGAAATTTGCGGCCAGAGCACACTCATTCCACTGAGTAAGCACGGACCATTTCCGAAATTTTTGGCAATACACTTCAGCTTCATCCTGGCCCTGAGAAATAGCCAGCAAGGCTTTTTCTGCCTGAATTTCAAGATTGGGTTCCTCGTAAAGCAATCCGAGCGCCAGAAAAAACGCATCAATATTTGCCAATGCCGGATCTCCTGGCGCTAGCGAGAAGGCCCAATCCTGAGGGTCGCCCCGTAAGAAAGAGATAACAATTTTTACTTGCTGAGCTGAGTCTCCAGATGAACGGGGTCTCAGAGATAGAAACAATTTACAATTATTCCTGAAATTCCTAAACTTAAATCGGTCTCCAGAGAACAATTCAGGAATAGGTATTTTAGGTTCAGACATAGGACTACTGGTAACAAAATCTTGTATGCCCTGCACACGAGCAGCAAGCTGGTCCACACTTGTAATCAAGGTCTGGACATTCATGTCTGCAGCAAGCACAAGCCACTCAAAGGTAAAGGGGAGGAAGAAAGGAAAAAAAAAAAAAACTCAGAATTTCCTTTCTTATAATCCCACTTCTGCAATGCATTAAACATTCAACTTCGGCCTGGCATACTGTTATGACCCCAATGGCAGAAGGTCTCAGAAATAAATTCTAAGTCTGCAAACACAAAAAAACAGCTCATAGGGCAGTGGTAACTGGGCTGACCGTATATCTAATCCTAGCACCACAAATAGCAGCAGCCGGGGAATGTGCCTACGTTGGTTCTAGACGTCTCGCGCCAGCCGGAGAACTAACTAACCCTAGAAGGGAAAAGATAGACCTTTCTTGCCTCCAGAAAAAAGACCCCAAAAGTTGGATACAAGCCCCCAACAAATAATAACGGTGAGGTAAGAAGAAAAGACAAACGTAAGAATGAACTAGGTATTTAGCAAAGAGAGGCCCACTGACTAATAGCAGAATATAGTAAGATGACTTATACGGTCAGCAAAAACCCTATCAAAATTTCCACGCTGGATATTCAAGAACCCCCGAACCGTCTAACGGCCTGGGGGGAGAATACCAGCCCCCTAGAGCTTCCAGCAAAATCAGGAATCACATTTAGTACAAGCTGGACAAAAAATAATAGCAATACAAAGAACCAAAAAACAAGGAAGCAGGACTTAGCTTAATTATGCACGAACCAGGACCAGCAGACAGGAGCAAACAGAAAGAACTGATTACAACGTTGCCAGGCACCAGACTGAGAATTCAGGAAGTTCATATAGCAAAACCCCTGGACTAACGACCCAGGTGGGTGCCAAACTGAGGAAAGACAATCCCAGAGTCATATCACTAGTGACCACAAGAGGGAGCCAAAAAAGTCTAATTCACAACAGGGATTAAAGCATTCAGGCACGGTTTCTCCACATAAACAGTCTATCCGGTTTATTAAACATCATAAACCGCACCATGCAGTTCATTATTTACATCAAAGGAACACATTAACCACCGACAGTCTGTTCCAATGGCAGCTACGTCTCTGCCCATAACCCACTTTATCTGGAGTTACCTTACAGGAGCTCCGACACCACACACTGACTCCTGCCAGTCCTGGTTCCCAGAGGAAACCTGCCTCGCTAGGATCACCGTCCTTGTGACCAGGGTACCTCAGATAGTCCAGACCTGCAGTAGGAACTATAGCTTCCCCAACACAGTAGCCGACCCATGCTCTGCAGATACGGCCTCTCCGTGTGCTATTCAGGAAGTCCAGTCCCAGGCACTTCCAACACACATGCCCTCAGTCCATTGCCTCACCAGGTGCTTCCAGGAATCCAGTCCACTCCAGGAGATTCCAACACACAGGCCATGCACTCTGAACATGTGACCCAAACCTTGGTCACATTATGTAGTTGTATCCACTCCCATAGGTGGGAGGTGTGTGTGGCTAGTTCGACCTGCCCAGGTCTCAAACTAAGCCTGCAAGCCTCCCTTTACAAACTATACAAATACTTGTGGGACTACAGGTCCCAGAACAACAATACTACAGGCTTACAGCGCAGACTTCCTGCGACACATATTGGCCATTTACAATCATGCCGGACACTGTTTCATTATCATCATTACAGATACGACTCCATGTGAATCCTGATGAATCCTGAGGCGCACATACAGCGCCCCCTGGTTGTAACATGGGTCACTGCACCACATTACCAAATGGCTGCAATGAAACAAAGAGTGAAAAATTTAAAGGGGTCTGAATACTTTCCGTACTCACTGTATATATAGATAATAGAATGAACATATATCCCATATAAACAGGAGTATATGATATTCCCTGAGCTTGTTAGGTGGGGAATTAAAATAAAATAAATGTAGTTAATAGGGGAATGAACACATATCCCATATAAACAGGTGTATATTATATTCCCTGAACTTGGTAGGTGGGGAATGAACATGAAATATATGTAGATAATAGGAGAATGACCACATATCCTGTATAAACAGGTGTATATTATATTCCCTGAGCTTGGTAGGTGGGAAATGAACATGAAATATATGTAGATAATAGGGCTGTGGATCAATCACTGTCAATCACTGTTTATAATTTATGTATTCTTATATGATGTTTAAATATATGTTCATACGATTAATAATAATAAGGGCTGTGGAGTCGGTAAACCAAACCTCCCACTCCTCAATTCCCATGACACCGACTCCATGACTCCGACTCCCTCATACATGGCTCATGTCTTAGGCTACTTTCACACTAGCGTCGTGCGCTGCACGTCGCTATGCAACGTTGCGGCGCACCGACGCTAGCTGTGGAAGTGCCGCACAACGGGGGCAGTGGAAGCTGTTTTTCAACGCATCCGCTGCCCCATTGTGAGGTGCGGGGAGGCGGGGGCGGAGTTCCGGCGGTTCATGCGCGGTCGGAAAACACGGGAACGACGCACCAAAAAACTTTACAAGCAACGTTTTTTGGTGGCGACGGTCCGACCTCAACTACCCCATGCCACGAGGCGGGTGAACCGGCGGGCATATCCAGGTAATATGTATTACACAAGACTGCATATAGGATTTTGTCACTCTCCATTGTGACTTGCGATATGGCCGAACGGGAGGTGCAATAGGTGGATGGATTGTATTGTAGTTTTGGCTGATTTCTCATGTGTTTGGGTGGATTCGCCCTATGTACTACGCCTAATAGGTGGGTGACTGTTTGGTGATTTGGCCAGTGCCCTGAACAGTTACGGGGTTTTGAGTATATTTTATCTAGGCTGATCTGGATAGGAACATTCAGTGCTGGGTTACTGCTTCATATAGTGGAGGAATAATTACTCTCCTCGGGACCTGGTTCCTGGTATAGGGAATAAACATTATGCATTGGCACCTTTGTGTGCCTTGGTCTTAAGGCCAGTAGTCTGCTTTGTCACTTTAAAAATAGGATATCGGCTGTAGTATTGAGGGAGAAGATATGGAATGAGAATAATTGTGTCTGGAAAGTAAGTATTATGCATTGGCACCTTCATGTGATGTGGCCTTTAGGCTATTAGTCTGCACTGTCACTTTATAAATAAGGTTTTTACTGCATTATAGAGGGTGACAGGTAAAGGATTGCCTTGGATTATTGTACTATACAAACCATTTTGGGTTTTGATTGATGTATATGCAATGAAATAAGATTTATTTTGTCTGGATGTGCGCCTGCCTTCTTTTGCTGACCTCTGGCAAGTTATTACTATTTCTGATTTTGATGCAACAAAGAGGTGGAGGGCACCATCCAACATAATAGCAAAAGACAATGGTTCAACCCAAAGCATGACCTAAGTAAGATACATGGACACCAAGAAAAAGATGTCATGCTATATAACGGGGACCACCAAAAATAGAAAAAATATTTATAGAAAATATCTTCAAATATTTTATTAAATCGACCAAAAAAACACAAAACAACACACTACAGTAATAAAAACATTTAAAAACAGGTATGACATCATAGATTCCTATAAGGAACCTCCCCCTGGACATGTAATATGATAGGGATCATTAAATAGCAAATAATTGTTTCATCATGGGTACAGCTGTCCTAAATACACATGTAAGCAGATGATAAAGCTATACATAACATGACCTGTGGTCACCCAGATCAGTACAAGATGAAGATAGTAAAAATTAGTACCTGGCCCAGCTCGCAGCACAAAATAATAGGCACTAATGTAAAGTTATGTGGTCCTGTTATGATAATGAGCCAAATAGGCTGTCCTGCTAATATGAACCAGTAGTGACCATAATACATGAAATAGACCAGATAGAATATCGTGTTTTTAGGCAAGTGAATATCCAAATATGTATATAGCGGATATACCCCTAATGGATAGGTGGTGACGGAGAGATGAATAGAATAAAGCACATGGATAGTATCTAGGACTAATGAGGTACAAAAAACACTTAAATTCTAAACCACATATATAAAGTAGAATAACAGCCGAGGGGTGATCAGCCCCTAATGTTGAAATTCATATATGGTAGATATACAGCTGTCCTATATACACAGAAACCATAGTCAAATTGTCCATAGCCCCAAAATATGCAGACACAAACACTGTGTCTGCAAAAAAGTGGAATGGTATATGCAGCATATAGAGGAGCATAAAGCCGCTATATAGGGCAGGATACTGCCATCTCTGTACACACTTAGAATAGTAATGCTAATAGAACATAACCAGGATACCCATCCATACAGAGGTCCAGGGGGCAAAGCCCAACGCGTGTCGCCACTAGAGTGGCTTCGTCAGGAGCAGGTCATTTCTGATTTTGAGGCACTAATTTTAACTGTGTGTTCTGTTTGTGTGTTAATAAAGGCATTTTTCGGATTTAAAACGCTTCATGACTAGGTGGAGTTTAATAACTCTAGTGTCAGTATGTTAATATTAATTTTGGAGTGTTGCTCATCCTTGGCATAAAGGATGGTGCATTGTGTTTACCGTGTATTTTTCTGTCTTTTGGCAGTGCACCCAGCGGTCCAGTATGGACTTTACAGCCAAAGAATTGACCTGGCCTCAGAAAGCTTCAAGTATTTTTCATTTAAGTGCCTCTCAATCAGTGACCGATGTTTCCAGTAATGAGAAAGATTTGATGAAACAATATAAAAGTTATGTACACAAAAAGACTAAAGTGTGGTGGACCAAGACCACCCTTGAGAACTATGTGAGTCAAAAAATTATCCCTAGGGGGTTGAGGGTACAGTTGTACCCAACCTTTGATCTGGGTGAGCAACAACTAGTGGACCGGTGGATGTCAGCTGCTTCAGCTTGCTCCTTGGAATTTTTACAAATTATTATAGAAAGTAACACTTTGTCTATTAAAAGGATAGAGGATGAGATCAATAGACTGGATCTTTCACTCAAAAAAGAGTTGAAGAAAGATCAACTGGAGACCTTTCTCAAAGAAATTACCAATGACCTGGAAAAATGGGAAAAGGATATTTGTTCAGTTAAAATGAAAAAATATTCCAGGGACGTTGCCGATTATGAGAATAATAGGGTCTACAAATGGCAGGAGCCTCGCCCCAGTAGAGAAAAGAGAGAATTTAGAGCTACCTCCACTAGCTCCGCATCATCAATGTCGGATGCAGGTACCTCAAATCAAGGTACGGACACTGTCCCATGGAACAAACGTACTAGGTATGGTGGCAGCTCTAGATCTTACGATTTCTTCAAAAAGAGACCTTATCAAAGAAATGACAAGATGAAGGTGATTAACCTGTCGTCACATGTATTGTCTCATGAACAGACGTCTATCCTTGAAAAGGGTCTTACTTTTTGTCCCTCATTCTCCCTAGATGCATTCACATCAGTGAAAAATTTACATCTGTTTTCAAGGAAGCTTATCTTAAAGAAGCTTCATCACAAGGGGCAAGGGGATATTACTTTTGACACAGAGGAACAGAGGGAAGCTTTGGCCAATCTAGAAGCGTTGGAATTGGAAAGCAACCCTATTGAGGTGAGTGAGTTTCCAGACCATTTGGTCGGGAAACCAAAGAAATTTCCTGCTTTGAATATATGTCCAGCAGTAGAGATATTTACTAGGTTGGTAGCTGGCGAGATTGAGAAACTTGCCCAAAAGAGTTTCGGCCACTCTAACATTAGGCAGTCTGATAAAAGAGCCTTGGACATCCTCAAGGGATGGGGAGATGTCGTTTTCAAACTGGCCGATAATGGCGGAAATTTGGTGATATGGCCTCATACTTTACATGAAAAGCAAGCTTACAAATTGCTAGACAACAAAGATTGTTATAGGAAATTGGTTGGCAATCCGATGAAGCTCTTTCAGGACCAACTAAGTGATATTTTGGAGAGGGCATTCCAGGAGGGCATTGTCCCAAAAAGACTATGGGAATTAATTAGGAATATGCACCCCAGGATGCCCACGTTGTATCTTTTACCCAAGATACACAAAGACCCCGTTGACCCCCCAGGTAGACCTATTGTATCGGGCAACGGTGGTCTTTGTGAGATTATCACTCAGGTTCTTGATCATTACCTTAAACCTCTAGTTACACAATTGCCATCATTTATCAAACATACCACAGCAGCCCTACGTAGATTGGATAATCTCCAGTTGGGTCCGAATAGTGTCATGGTCACTGCTGATGTGGAGGCGCTTTACACCTCAATTAAGCATGTGGACGGGATAAGAGCGGTGGCTTGGTACTTAGAGTCTAGCAATTTGGACAAAAAATTAGTACAGTTACTGCTGGAGCTATTAGAATTTGTGCGCTCACACAATGTCTTTGGGCGTGGCATGTATCTGCAGCTACAGGGCACTGCTATGGGGGCCTGTTGTGCCCCCTCTTATGCAAACCTTTTTGTGGGGCTTGGGAGAGGGACATCTTTATGAGTAATCCCATCCCCCAAAGTCATCTCATCCAGGAATGGATGAGATATATTGATGACATTTGGTTTGTATGGGAGGGGAGCATTGCTGAGCTTGATGCCCTGATGACTAACTTGAACCGTAACAATTTGAATATCAAGCTTACTTTCAAATATGGAAGGTCGGTTGACTTCCTGGATCTGCAGATACGTGCCCGTCCGGATGGGGACATTGTTACTAATGTCTTCAGTAAAAGCACAGCTACCAATTCGTTGCTGCATGCCCGGTCGGCACATCTACCCTCCACAATTAGAGGGATTCCAATTGGCCAATTTTTGCGGGTCCGCCGCATTTGTTCTAGCGAGGCTGATTTTGTGGCCCAATCGGAGGATTTAGCTGACAGGTTTCTACAGCGTGGATATGGTCAGAAAGCTATAAGGAGAGGGTTGATGAGAGCAAAGAATACATCTAGGGATGTTCTGTTATACAATAATAATATGAGGACAGTAAGGGATGGCAGGGACCAGGTACGACTAATCACGGGATATCACAATAAATGGTATGAATTTAGGCAAATTGTAGAAAAACACTGGGCCGTGTTACACACGGATCCAGTGCTAAAACAAATTCTACCCCCCAAACCGGATATAGTGGCAAAAAGATCAAGAAATATTCGTGATATCTTAGTGCATAGTCATTATGAACCTGGAAAGAAGGAAGGTGTAGACAGAGATTTGGTAGGCTTTTTTCCGTGCGGCCGGTGTAAGGCTTGTGCAAACTGTGTAAAAACAAGAAAATTTACCAACTTTGATGGGTCAAAAGAATTTGAGATTAGAAAATTCATCTCATGTTCATCAAAGGGGGTGATTTATCACTCCACTTGTCCATGCGGTAAAGTGTACGTCGGTCTCACTACAAGGGAATTAAAGTTACGTGTCCGTGAACACGTGCGGGACATAGAGAGAGCCAAAACATTGCAGGACCTCTCTAGTTTGAAGACAATCCCGAGACATTATAAAAAATTCCATAACTGCAATCCTTGTTTCATGAGGGTAAAAGGCATTGATCTTGTGACTGTGGGCCCTAGAGGTGGAGACTTGGGTAAAGCCCTGGCTCAAGTTGAGAGCCGGTGGATCTACCGGTTGGGCACACTGGCTCCACAGGGGTTAAACGAAAACCTGGGTTTTGGGTCCTTCTTATGATTCCCCGATTCTCTGAGTATCTTGGTCTTTTTGTGTACATACTAGTCTGGTCGGTCTTTTAAGAGTTTTTATATTTTGTGTCTTTTCTTTGGTTTGGTTTTTGTTTTAGATTGTTTTTAATTTGAGTTTATTACTTACAGAGTCCTTAAAGCTATATATTGGGGATGCATGGATCTGTGGTGAATTCCTCGGTGATAGGTTCGTGGGATACCGCTGTGACCCTGAAGACGCCTTCTTACCTGGTTTGGAGCACCAAATGTTGGGGGTCTATCTGCCAGAACTTCGAACCCTGGCTTCGAATCCTGAAAATTGTATATTGGATGCACGGATCTGTGGTCAAGTCTTCAGGGATATGACCGTGGGACATTTGTCTGAAACTGTGGATGCCTCCTTTTCCGCTTTGGAGCCCCAACTGGGGACCTTGTGCCGGGATTTAGAATTTTTGCTGTTGGCATGCACTAATGGAATCATCAGTCCCTGCATGATATTGTTATTCACTTACGTCGCTGTAGGATATTGTTCTCCACGAATGTGGATGACAACAATGATGGACCCGTGTGACTAGCACCTATTAACAAATATGTGCATTATTGAATTTGTATTTGTCAGATTCTGCTGCTTTTTGGACACACTTGCAATTTTAGGATGGTGTATATGGTAATCTTTGCCGGGGATTGGGACTTAACGGTGGTTGTTGCTTCTGCCATCAAAATAGAGGGATTTACTGTGGGTCTATGCTGCACTCTGGCATTTTGGTTGTGTGCGTTTTCTTTTTGAGTTTGGGTGGTTTATTCGCTGCGCATATGTGAACGTGTGGGATCATGCAGGGGGCGATGGTGACGGCTGGTGCCCCATCCTGCAGGGGAGGTCCTGGCTGCACCTCGCTCTCCACTGTGTGACTCCGGGCTCTTGCATTATATCTAGGGTGTTAGGTTTTCTGTGCCCACTCATTGGGTGCTGGCGCCGGTCGGCGCTTCTTTTCGCTTCACTCAGCACTGTATGTATGAGTGCTGAGAGCGTTTATGCCGATTTGCCAGGTGTGGTTCGGATGGCGCTCTGGTAGATGCCGCGCATCTGATACCTGATTGGTGAATGGGAGGACTCTGTCGTAATATGACGCATCGGGGGAAGCCCCGTGCAGGCAACCTGATTGGTTGCTTCAGCTCATATGAACATGGTGACGCCTTACCTTGGACACACCCCCAGGAGGAAACAGGTGCGAAACGCGCATCGGGGTAGTTGAGGTCTAGCGTGCCACGAGGCGGGTGAACCGGCGGGCATATCCAGGTAATATGTATTACACAAGACTGCATATAGGATTTTGTCACTCTCCATTGTGACTTGCGATATGGCCGAACGGGAGGTGCAATAGGTGGATGGATTGTATTGTAGTTTTGGCTGATTTCTCATGTGTTTGGGTGGATTCGCCCTATGTACTACGCCTAATAGGTGGGTGACTGTTTGGTGATTTGGCCAGTGCCCTGAACAGTTACGGGGTTTTGAGTATATTTTATCTAGGCTGATCTGGATAGGAACATTCAGTGCTGGGTTACTGCTTCATATAGTGGAGGAATAATTACTCTCCTCTGGACCTGGTTCCTGGTATAGGGAATAAACATTATGCATTGGCACCTTTGTGTGCCTTGGTCTTCAGGCCAGTAGTCTGCTTTGTCACTTTAAAAATAGGATATCGGCTGTAGTATTGAGGGAGAAGATATGGAATGAGAATAATTGTGTCTGGAAAGTAAGTATTATGCATTGGCACCTTCATGTGATGTGGCCTTTAGGCTATTAGTCTGCACTGTCACTTTATAAATAAGGTTTTTACTGCATTATAGAGGGTGACAGGTAAAGGATTGCCTTGGATTATTGTACTATACAAACCATTTTGGGTTTTGATTGATGTATATGCAATGAAATAAGATTTATTTTGTCTGGATGTGCGCCTGCCTTCTTTCGCTGACCTCTGGCATGTTATTACTATTTCTGATTTTGAGGCACTAATTTTAACTGTGTGTTCTGTTTGTGTGTTAATAAAGGCATTTTTCGGATTTAAAACGCTTCATGACTAGGTGGAGTTTAATAACTCTAGTGTCAGTATGTTAATATTAATTTTGGAGTGTTGCTCATCCTTGGCATAAAGGTAATGGGCTGGTGCGTTGTGTTTACCATGAAATATATGTAGACAATAGAGAAATGAACACATATTCCATATAAACAGGTGTATATTATATTCCCTGAGCATTTTAGGTGAGGAATGAACATGAAATATACACTGTTAAAAAAAGGGAACACAAACAACTGAATCTAACTCCAAGTAAATCAAACTTCTGTGAAATCAAACTGCCCACTTAGGAAGCAACACTGTTTGACAATCAATTTCACATGCTGTTGTGCAAATGGAATAGACAACAGATGGAAATTATTGACAATTATCAAGACACCCTCAATCTCAGTACCAATGCTTTCTGGCTGATGTTTTGGTCACTTTTGAATGTTGGTTGTGCTTTCACACTCGTGGTAGCATGAGACGGACTCTACAACCCACACAAGAGGCTCAGGTAGTGCAGCTCACCCAGGATGGCACATCAATGTGAGCTGTGGCAAGGTTTGCTGTGTCTGTCAGTGTAGTGTCGAGGCTGGAGGTACTACCAGGAGACAGGCCAGTACACCAGGAGACGTGGAGGGGGCCGTAGGAGGGCAACAACCCAGCAGCAGGACCGCTACCTCAGCCTTTGTGCAAGGAGGAACAGGAGGAGCACTGCCAGAGCCCTGCAAAATGACCTCCAGCAGGCCACAAATGTGCATGTGTTTGCACAGACGGTTAAAAACTGACTCCATGAGGATGGTCTGAGTGCCCGACGTTCACAGATGGGGGTTATGCTCACAGCCCAACATCGTGCAGGACGCTTGGCATTTGCCACAGAACACCAGGATTGGCAAATTCGCCACTGGCGCCCTGTGCTTTTCACAGATGAAAGCAGGTTCACACTCAGCACATGTGACAGACGTGACAGAGTCTGGAGACGCCATGGAGAGGGATCTGCTGCCTGCAACATCCTTCAGCATGACCGCTTTGGCAGTGGGTCATTAATGGTGTGGGGTGGCATTTCTTTGGAGGGCCACACAGCCCTCCATGTGCTCGCCAGAGGTAGCCTGACTGCCATTATTTACCGAGATGAGATCCTCAGACCCCTTGTGAGACCATATGCTGGTGCGGTTGGCCCTGAGTTCCTCCTAATGCAGGACAATGCCAGACCTCATGTGGCTGGAGTGTGTCAGCAGTTCCTGCAAGATGAAGGCATTGAAGCTATGGACTGGCCCGCCTGTTCCCCAGACCTGAATCCAATTGAGCAAATCTGGGACATCATGTCTCGCACCATCCACCAACGTCATGTAGCACCACAGACTATCCAGGAGTTCATTCCTCTATTATCTACATATATTTCATGTTCATTCCCCACCTATAAAGCTCAGTAATATAATATACACCAGTTTATATGGGATATGTGTTTATTCTCCTAATATCTACATATATTTCATGTCCATTCCCTACCTTTAATGCACAGGGAATGTCATATACACTGTATACACTCACCGGCCACTTTATTAGGTACACCTGTCCAACTTCTTGTTAACACTTAATTTCTAATCAGCCAATCACATGGCGGCAACTCAGTGCATTTAGGCATGTAGACATGGTCAAGACAATCTCCTGCAGTTCAAACCGAGCATCAGTATGGGGAAGAAAGGTGATTTGAGTGCCTTTGAACGTGGCATGGTTGTTGGTGCCAGAAGGGCTGGTCTGAGTATTTCAGAAACTGCTGATCTACTGGGATTTTCACGCACAACCATCTCTAGGGTTTACAGAGAATGGTCCGAAAAAGAAAAAAAATCCAGTGAGCGGCAGTTCTGTGGGCGGAAATGCCTTGTTGATGCCAGAGGTCAGAGGAGAATGGGCAGACTGGTTCGAGCTGATAGAAAGGCAACAGTGACTCAAATCGCCACCCGTTACAACCAAGGTAGGCCTAAGAGCATCTCTGAACGCACAGTGCGTCGAACTTTGAGGCAGATGGGCTACAGCAGCAGAAGACCACACCGGGTACCACTCCTTTCAGCTAAGAACAGGAAACTGAGGCTACAATTTGTACAAGCTCATCGAAATTGGACAGTAGAAGATTGGAAAAACGTTGCTTGGTCTGATGAGTCTCGATTTCTGCTGCGACATTCGGATGGTAGGGTCAGAATTTGGCGTAAACAACATGAAAGCATGGATCCATCCTGCCTTGTATGGAGCATCTTTGGGATGTGCAGCCGACAAATCTGCGGCAACTGTGTGATGCCATCATGTCAATATGGACCAAAATCTCTGAGGAATGCTTCCAGCACCTTGTTGAATCTATGCCACGAAGAATTGAGGCAGTTCTGAAGGCAAAAGGGGGTCCAACCCGTTACTAGCATGGTGTACCTAATAAAGTGGCCGGTGAGTGTATATGGAATATGTGTTCCGTCCTCTATTATCTACCTATATTTCATGTTCATTCCCCACCTATAAAGCACAGGGAATATAATATTTATATGGAATATGTGTTGATTTCCTAATTGTGTACATGTAATTCAGGTTCATTTCATTTACAAGATACATTAGAAATCTATGATACCTCTCCACATCTTTGGCCCTATAAGTTATTGTGTTCATTCTTTTTCTTTATTCTTTTTCGTACGTCCCACAATGCCTTCACTTCTGTGACACGCTTGATGCAGGTTACAATGATGACTTGTATATGATACTATTGGATAATGCAGACATTTTCTGCCTGTTTCATGTCAATATAGTGATTGTTCCTCTCACCCTTTCATATTATAGACATAATCATGTCATCCAGGATATGTATCTCATTAACCCCTTATATGACGCCCCTTATATCATACCTCTACTATCTATATATATTACATGTTCAGTCCATATCCTAGATACAGCAGAAATCTATAATTCCTCTCCATATTTTCGGACCTATAAATTATGCTCATTCTTTGCTGTTTTCTGATAATAATCTAGGACAGAACTCTGAATGTGTAATAATCCAGCTCTCCTGCTGTGCTGGACCCAGCTTGGCCACAATGGGCACATTATTACTAGATACACCGCCCGTGTGGAGGGCTGGCTCCATCCCTGACATTGCAGTAGTAACCGCAGAGCAGCCGCAGAGGCTGTGGTGTGACTGGTGTCCCAGCTCCTCTCGGTTTCAGCACCACATTGTTTCCTGCACTCAGTGCCCAGGAGATGATTCCTGCCGGGCTCCGATAAGATGGCGGCGCGCTCACAGTACCAGCTGCTGAACGCTCGATTTTCTCTACTGCCAGAAGGAAGTAACGCGAGGTTACGTGACGACGCTACGTCTGACGTATGCAGCGTGTTTGCGTCTGCTCGCGGTGGCTTCTGGGAGCCCGTTTCCGCCCGCTGTAGTGTGCGTCGGCTCGATATCGTCCGCTGGTGTCCGGTTTCCAGCCTGTCGGGGTAATGGCGAGCGCAGCAACCGCGGGCCCTGTGGGGGTGACCAGCGGCTCCAGCCGTAAGCGCATGTTGAGGGAAGAAGACATGACGAAAGTGGAGTTTGAAACCAGCGAGGAAGTGGACGTGACTCCCACCTTCGACACCATGGGACTGCGGGAAGACTTACTCCGAGGCATCTATGCGTATGGTGAGTGCAGGCCGCGGGGATGCTGCGACCTGTGGTGCCGCCACAGCTGGCCAGGTGTATTGTGGGTGGTGTAATTGGTGGGAATCCCATCATGTTTGGTTTGTCCACACCCGGAATATGGGAGACCTGTGAGGACTAGTGTAAAGTGCTTGCCCATTGCAACCAATCAGATTACAGCTCTCATATCTTTTTAGCTGAACTAGAAAGTGAAAGCTGCGATGTGATTGGTTGCTGTTAGAATGTGCGCTCTCCTGTTACATTCCCAGTAGCTGTGACCCTGGCGCTGTATCTGCTGTGGTGCCTGCACATACGGTGAATACATAGCACAGCCTGGCTATCCATCAGTTATCATCAGAGCTCCCTCCTGATGCTTCACTGCTGTACTATACTGGGGACTGGCAGCCATTGTTGTCTGCAGAGAGGATCTCAGGACTTGTTTGGAGATTCGCTTTTCTCCCTTCTTAAAGTACCGTCACATTCAGCGACGCTGCAGCGATATAGACAACGAGCCGATTGCTGCAGCGTCGCTGTTTAGGTCGCTGTAGAGATGTCAAACACAGCAGCTCCAGAACGATGCAGGAGCGATCCTGTGACGTAACGGTGACTCACTTATCGTTCTCACAGGTCGTTAGCTCCATGTAAAACATTGCTGGCATCGTTGCTTTTGCTGTCAAACACGACGATACACGGCGATCTGACGACCAAATGAAGTTCTGGACTTCTAGCTCCGACCAGCGATATCACAGCGGGATCCAGATCGCTGCTGCGTGTCAAACACAACGAGATCGCTATCCAGGACGCTGCAACGTCACGGATCGTTGTCGTTCTCGTTGTAAAGTTGTTTAGTGTGAAGGTACCTTTAAGGTACCGTTACACTAAACGACTTATTAACGATCACGACCAGCGATGCGACCTGGCCGTGATCATTGGTAAGTCGTTGTGTGGTCGCTGGGGAGCTGTCACACAGGCAGCTCTCTCCAGCGACCAACGATCAGGGGAACGACTTCGGCATCGTTGAAACTGTCTTCAACGATGCCGAAGTCCCCCTGCAGCACCCGGGTAACCAGGGTAAACATCGGGTTACTAAGTGCAGGGCCGCGCTTAGTAACCCGATATTTACCCTGGTTACCATTGTAAAAGTTTAAAAAAAATAAAAAAGCACTACATACTCACATTGTGATTTCTGTCACGTCCCCCGGCGTCAGATTCCCGCACTGACTGTGTCAGCGCCGGCCGTAAAGCAGAGCACAGCGGTGACGTCACCGCTGTGCTCTGCTTTACGGCCGGCGCTGACAGTCAGTGCAGGGAAGCTGACGGCGGGGGACGTGACAGACATCGGAATGTGAGTATGTAGTGTTTTTTGTTTTTTAACTTAACGTTGGTCGCTGGAAAGAGCTGCCTGTGTGACAGCTCCCCAGCGACCACACAACGACTTACCAATGATCACGGCCAGGTCATATCGCTGGTCGTGATCGTTGGTAAGTCGTTTAGTGTAACGGTAACCCGATATTTACCCTGGTTACAAGTGAACACATCGCTGGATCGGCGTCACACACGCCGATCCAGCGATGACAGCGGGTGATCAGTGATCAAAAAAAGGTCCTGATCATTCCCTACGACCAACGATCTCCCAGCAGGGGCCTGATCGTTGGTCGCTGTCACACATAACAAGATCGTTAAGCGGGATCGTTGCTACGTCACCAAAAGCGTGACGTTGCAACGATATCGTTAACGAAATCGTTGTGTGAAGGTACCTTTAGAGGCTCCCTACATTCAATATAAGGAGGTGTTTTGTGTAAACAAGTTGACCGATCCATAGGTGACCATATATAAACACTGAAGGCAGCAGCCAAGCACCGCTCCATCCAGTGTGTGGCAGCCGAGTCCTGCAGAGCAGCTGTTCTAAACCATAGGAGCCCTTGTGCAACACCCGGCCGAAGAGCATGGAGCTTCCCTGCAGCAGCGCTATGGTCACATCTGTACCTTCATGTAGGAGAATCCAGGCTAACACATCCTGGAGGCACCGTGTGGACATACACAGCCTAAGGCTTCTTTCACACTAGCGTCGGGCTCGGCCCGTCGCAGTGCGTCGGGCCGAGGTTACCGACGCTAGCGTTGTCTCCGCCGCACAACGGGGGCAGTGGATGCATTTTTCCAGCGCATCCGCTGCCCCATTGTGAGGTGCGGGGAGGTGGGGGCGGAGTTCCGGCCGCGCATGCGCGGTCGGAAATGGCGGACCGTCGGCCGCAAAAAACGTTACATGTAACGTTTTTTTGCAGCCGACGGTCCGCCACAACAAGGCGCAACCGTCGCACGACAGTTGCGACGTGTGGCAATGCGTCGCTAATGTTAGTCAATGCAGAAAAAACGCATCCTGCAAGCACTTTTGCAGGATGCGTTTTTTCGGCAAAACGACGCATTGACGTATTGCAGTTAACGCTAGTGTGAAAGTAGCCTTAGCTGGAGTGCTTTTTACTAGGAATTCTCTCTGCATGTTATCAGGGTCGTTACCTCTGATGCTCCACATTGGTTACATTGGGGTCATGTAGTCAAAAACATTGGCCCCGATCCATAATTGGCTATTTTTGTCTGTACACAGTTCGTTATTCTATTTGTTCCCTTTTTGAAGTCTTCCTTATGTGTGCTTGCCTGTGTTTTTTTTTGGGGGGGGGAGGAGTTTAGCGGTTCTATTTTTTTAAAAAAATTTTTTATTATGATTCATCAATTGCAATTTTGTAAAGCGTTGCAGCACTTTGCCATTTCACTTCCATTCCACCTTGGTGTGTTTTACAATGCATCAGTAGTTTGGGCTAATTTTGGCACCATTTTACAAAACCTGCAACCTTTTCCGCTACTGTTGCAAAAACAGCTCAAGACTGGAAAAAAAAAGACTATTTTTAAACTTGGGGCCAAATTCTCGAACAGAGTGCACCATTTTGAAGAATTTGGTGCAGAAGCAACAAATTCCATAAAACAAGTGACTTAAAGAAAAATACAAATTGGGAATCGGAGCCAATGTCTGTTCATTCTCTCCAGTTCTGGGAAACTGAAGAAATATAGTGGAAGACGTGCTGCAGATGTATCTTGGGTAAAAGCCGCGCTCAGTTCTGTCTGCTGACTGGGCAGCCTGAATCTGCACCTAAGTTTTTTGCTAAGCAACATCCCAGACTGTGACCACAGTGCATACAGATATAGTTTGGTGACTGACTGTTCTCATCCACAGGTGCAGGACATCAAAAATTATTGTATGTACATCTATACACACAAACACAGATCACCCCAACACCCGGTCACCATTGGCGGGACCGATTTCTCTATTCTAGAAGTTATTGAAGCCATTGTTGTACAAATCTTGGATTCTTCTTCTGACCGTCGTCTATATTTATTTTGATTTTCAGCATTTTAATAGCTATGTATGTTTTTACTTAAAGGGTTTGAGAAGCCGTCCGCCATCCAACAGAGAGCGATTAAACAGATTATTAAAGGCAGAGATGTAATTGCACAGTAAGTAATCATGGGGCTTGTACAGTGCACATCACATTTGTTTTAAACTGGTGTCTGTGGTCAAATATCTTTTTCTTGTATATGCTTGGGGAGATTAAAAAAAAAACACAAAAGTTGCTGATCCCTTCTCTAGTGACCCTTCTATCTCCTCCCAGTCTTTCACAGGCTACAGGGGGTGACTGGAGGTGCGCTAACCTGTGGATGTTCGGGTTCAGCTGAACACTTTAAAAAGTTTGGTTTGAGTACCGGCACAATACCTAGACCCCATTCAAATGAATGGGGGGCTCAAACATCGGGTGTTACCTACACTGTCATCTGTTTGACGGCATGAGAATCACTGGCTCTGATGGGCAGTAAGTTCGTAACCGCCGGTCACAGGTGTTGGCTAATGAGTAGTACTCTCATCATCCTAAACCTGATCTCGCTGATAGCAGCAAGAGTAGGTGTACGATGATGGGAATATTCACCAGCCCCAGCTGTCAGTTTTATCTTGGCTGCTTTTCAAAAATAGACAAGACCCCACATTTTTTTTTTTTTTGTTTGTTTTTTTAAGCTATTCTAATACAGAATTTTAGAAAATGTTGTATGGTCCCCCTCCCCCTATTTCACAACCAACCAAGCTAAAGCAGACAGCTTGAGGCTGGTATTCTCAGACTGGTGAGGGGCCATGGATGTTTTCGCCAGCCACCATCCCACCAGCCTAAAAATAGCAGCCCGCAGCCTCCCATGAAAGAGCGCATCTATTAGATGTGTCAATTCTGGTGCTTTGTCTGGCTTTTCCTAGTTGCCCTGGTGCAGTGGCAATTGGGGTAATATTTGTGGGGTTGATGTCAACTGACATAAAGCCCACAGGTTACTAATGGAGAGGCGTCTATAAGACACCGCCATTGCTAACCCCATAGTAAGATTGTAATAAAGACACAGCAACACTAAAAGTCCTTTATTTGAAATAACTCCCCACCCTCTTTTACCCACTTATTTTCAAAAAATTAAAAAAGCACCATATTTTTCTCCCATCTTGTGAGACTATAATCCATATCTGTCCCACAACGATCTGGATGGTTTGGAGAGCAGTCACATAAGTGATGCGACCGCTCTCCATGCCAGCAGGAACAGAGCGTGAGAAGCTCTGCCTGTGACCGACGGCAACCTTAATGACGTCACTGCCGGTCACAGTCAGCGCTTCTCACGCTTTGCTCATTGTGTTGCCATTGGCGTAGAGAGTGGTCGCTTCACCACTGTTAGTGGAGTCACCACTACAATGCACATGACCTCTGCAGTAAATCACTGCATTCACTGTTTGTGCTGTCTACATCAATATGACCACTGAGCCCAGTGACAGCCTGCAGCGGTGATGTACTGTGCAGTTGTACTCGACAACATTTAATTACAGAAAACCCCAGTAATGGATTCTATAGAGGAGGTAGAGTCCACACTCCTCATTACACATTGTAAGCGGAAGTGGAGAAATGTAGTTTTGCCATTTGAATGAGCACCGTGTTAATATTTTGGGCAGCTTTGTACTGCCTTTAGGCATAATACACATGCAGCAGTTTTGTGGATACTCTTCCTTATGTGATAGTATACACATCCATTCACACAAGCCGTGTTGATGACAATTTGCCTTGGTTTTCTCTCTTTTTTTATAAAAGTTCTGATAGTAATACTTCTCTATGTGAATATTTTCTGCAGTTTGTAGAAACCTGTGTATTATTCTATACATTCAGAACAAAATCTGTCACTGAGGTGTCAGCGGCGCACGTACACATCCCAGAAGACGATGATGCAAATGCAACGGACTAGAGACATAAAAGATCTGTAGGCTCTCTCCATGATTTTTCTGTTTCCTATAAAAGCACAAACACCTCGACAGAACTTAACAGTCCCCATTGTGAGTCGTTTGTGGCCGCCATGGTCTGGTGGTGTCTAGTACTGCGCTATTGTTTCTTTTTCAATAATATAAAGCTCATGACCTAAGCATAACTTTTAATGCAATTTATGACTTGAAGTCTTTCCTTTTGTCTTGCAGATCACAGTCTGGTACAGGGAAAACGGCTACGTTTTGTGTGTCTGTCCTTCAGTGTTTGGATATTCAGGTAATTTGTTACCTTCTAAGTATAAACAATCCTGTGATCACTCATTTCTAACTGTATTCCTGTTCTCAAGGGGACAGTAATCATTTATTAACCTCATAATGTAACTAAGTGTTTTGATCACTACTGAACAACCCCTGCTTAAAGGGAACCTTACAGCTGATACATGTTGTCCAATCCACGGGCAGCAATTAGGCACTGCCTGTATGATCACAGCCATGTATGTTTTAGACCGCGTTCACACGTTCAGTATTTAACATCAGTATTTGGAAGCCAAAACCAGGATGGGAACACTAGAAAAAAAAAAAGTAAAATAGAAACACGTCTGCATTTTTCACCCATTCCTGGTTTTGGCTTACAAATGCTGAGGTAAAATACTGAACATGACAACGTGGTCTTCCTCTGAGACACAGCAGTGTTTCAGGGAAAAAGACACACTTTAAATGCTGCTCATGACCAAGACTGCGCTATAGACTAGTCGGACAGGCGGATCACTGGCGGTTCTCCCTTCCTGCTGCCTTGGAGTAACAGGTGTCTGCTTATTACGTGCACGAACAGTGTACAAACAGCAATGTCCAGACCGACAACAGGTTACCCGACCTAACTCAACAGCTTCAGGTCTGTAAGGCTCTTGGGTTCAGGTCAAGATATTCGCGACGGCTATAAACATCATGGTTTGTACTCAAATTGTGGTGGTCAGATACGTGAAACTCTTCCTATTTAATAATTTTTAAGGGGGTTGATCCATTCGGACATATTAGAACACACCCCTTGTTGTCTGGCCTTTTTCCCTTTGAGACTTGAGGCCATTTTTACTATATAACCAGTCAATATACTGTATATACTGTGAATTTGTACATTTCTCCTTCGCCTCATTGGGGGACTCAAAACATAACTGTTTATTGACTTCTAGGTCAGAGAAACACAGGCGTTAATATTGGCACCAACCAGAGAATTGGCAGGACAGATTCAGAAGGTAAAGCAAATTGCTTTATTTGCTGTCCGGTGGATTTTATTTTTATTAAACTCCCATCTCCACCAATGTGCCAATCTTATATAATCTTAAAACGCTGTGCCCAATTTCCAGGTTCTCCTTGCCTTGGGCGACTACATGAATGTCCAGTGTCATGCGTGCATTGGAGGAACCAATGTAGGCGAAGATATCAGAAAATTGGATTATGGGCAGCATGTAGTTGCAGGCACCCCAGGCCGTGTCTTTGGTAAGCCTTATATTTTTGACATATTTCTTTGCGTTGAGTTTTCAGATGTTTGCTTGGATGAATTTAGCATTGTCTTCTCCATTTTATCACACAGATATGATTCGGCGCAGAAGCTTAAGAACGCGGGCTATTAAAATGCTGGTTCTGGATGAAGCTGATGAAATGCTTAACAAAGGTTTGTTTTCTGTCTAACATGTTCTCCAAAGGCAAAACTTTAATTTCAGTATACCAAAGTAGTAGAAAATTACATGGGCCGCACATGTAATCTGTGTCCATTGTCCATTGCCTGATTTGTGCAGCGCTTTTCTTTGAGGATAACTTTTTTACTTTGCAACTCCTTAGTGACATCTGCTAATTTCTGGCAATGTTTGCACTTACTGTATTCGGTGAGCTCAGGAGTAGACCCCGCTGCATATAGCGTAAATGCTGGCTGTGCTCTACACCCAGCTCCTGAGAGTAGCTGATGCAGTCAGAGCTACCTCTGGTAATAACAGATTAAACTCTTACAATGTTCTGTCTCAATGAGATTGTGTAGAGTTTTATAGTGATGGATGGTTCATAAGCTGCATAAATGTAAGATTTTATTTTTTTAATATATTTTTTCTTATAGGTTTCAAAGAACAGATTTATGATGTATATAGGTATCTGCCGCCCGCTACACAAGTGTGTCTGATCAGTGCCACGCTTCCTCATGAAATCCTGGAAATGACCAATAAGTTCATGACCGATCCCATCCGTATCCTGGTGAAACGGTAATTGTTTAGCTGCTGCTTTTCACATTTGCTTAGTTTGATTGATGAGTGACCTTTGCTCATCTGTTTAATAACAGACCTACCTGTGGCATTCTATAATATAGCAGTGTTGGGGTATAAGCCACAGTTTCATTCTGGTTTCTCTTCCTACAGTGATGAGTTGACGCTGGAAGGCATTAAGCAGTTCTTTGTGGCAGTGGAGCGAGAAGAATGGAAGTTTGACACCTTATGTGATTTGTATGACACACTCACCATTACACAGGCTGTGATCTTCTGTAACACCAAAAGAAAGGTAAGAAACTATTTGTGAAAGATCATTCTGCAAATTGTATGTTTTGTCCCTTACGTGGTTCACTACACTTAAGTCCACTCTTCTCTGTTGTACGATCTTGTATTATTTCAGATTATATTTTTTCGATTTCATTTAATTGCCTTCAGATGACCTACGATAGTGGTGTTTCCCCAGTACCTTTCTGTTTCTTTGTGATATTCCCCATTTTCTTACCCCTTTTGATTACTTTCCTTTTTATCAGATAATGTATAAAAAGTGTAATTTAATAAGCTCCTGTTGGCCAGACGTGGTGAGTCTCTGACAATCACATCCTTTGTGTTGGACTCGTAGAATGCCCTACAGAATTTGTAATGAAAACTTTTTTTTTTTTCTGCAGCTTGATATAGGCTGTAAGTCAATAGAAATGTGTGTTATTTATTCAAGTATCATCGATTTTAAAGTGACATTATATGAATTATTTTTTTTTGTTTGTTTTTTTTTTGCTTTCTCCCCTTCCTCTAAACCTGCACCAAAAAAAACCTTTATGAAAGTGTCCCTGAAGTGTTTTCTTCATACTAACTTTTTGTTTGTGTTCTATTTAGGTTGATTGGTTGACCGAGAAAATGAGGGAGGCTAACTTTACTGTGTCTTCAATGCACGGTGATATGCCCCAGAAAGAGAGAGAGTCCATCATGAAAGAATTCCGATCTGGTGCCAGGTATGTGTGCATTGGTTGTGTAAGATGTGCCTTGTTCTTTTGCCAGTGGTCGGCTTTTAGTGTCATAGTCTTCAGCATCTCTGACTGTGAGTGGTTCCCTTGGCCCTGAGGAGGACACATTCACACTTCCCACCTAATGATGGCCCAGGGGAAATTAAAAGTTCTCAGTTGAGCTGTCCAGAGCAATAACCAAGTTTACTAACGAAGCATTGCCTACAGGTGTATAGTGATTTGCAGAGGTAGCCTCATTCAGGACTCCGTCCTCTGTTATCCAAAGAGGAGAACTAGAGAAAACAGGGCAACCAGCAGCAAAATGTGTTTCCTCTTCTAACAAGGTTTCATCAGCGAAGCGCTAGGTAAACATTTAAGGGTTGCCAAGTTGGATTACTGCCTACAAGAAAGATTTTTGTTATATCCATGATGGAAAAACTTATGGATGCTTGCACATGGAATGTCAGCTGTGTGCCATAAAAGAGTACAAAAAATCGGAAAAGTCTGAACAGATAATCTTACGGTCTCCTTTCCTTTATTTCTAGTCGAGTACTGATTTCCACTGATGTCTGGGCGAGAGGTTTGGATGTCCCTCAGGTCTCTCTCATCATCAACTATGACCTTCCCAACAACAGAGAATTGTACATCCACAGGTATGTTCTTGCCCATGTAATTACCATTGCAGAGGGCTTACTTTGACAGTTCTCTATTTATTAGCCTTGCATAATTTTTTATTTTTACACAGAATTGGTCGTTCTGGACGTTATGGAAGGAAAGGTGTTGCTATTAACTTTGTGAAGAATGATGATATCCGTATCTTGCGAGACATTGAGCAGTACTACTCTACTCAGATTGATGAAATGCCAATGAATGGTATGTATCGCCTTACTCTGATAAATCTGATAAAAAATTGGATACTGTCAGGCTAAAAAGCTAGTGGACGGACATGGAAGAAACAAAAACTGGGATCATGGTAATTCAGACTTACACACCAGTATTTATCATCTCTATAAATTAGAAGAAATAACAATTTGTGCGGTTTCTGCTAACGAACACCGCAAATCCAGCATTTTCACGAAGGGGACCCGAGATTTGCTTAACGTGTAGGTTATGGACGCCGCAGGACTTCGTATCTTCTTGCTGTGACGTCCCACGCTTATCCAGCACGCTCCCGCTCAGTTACCAGGATGCTACCGGCCGGAGCGCCCTGGTCACATACACTTGTAACAAGGATTCGCAGCATCTTGCTGCACCGTGTAAATTTCTAATTGCTTCTGGATAAAGGATCCCTACAGCAGATACCAGTATACACAGGAGCAATCAGCGGTAACCCCCATCCTCCAGGGAACGCTACATCAGAAAACTGCAGGTCTTCTTTTTGTTACTCCTTTTAATGTTTCATATGCATGTTTGTTAGTTACCACGGCAGACCTGCCACTTCAGCTATTTGTAACATTAGAAACAGACACTTTAATTAATAGCAAGAGATTAGTGATTTATATTGTGTGTAAGATCTATAGCCCAAATACTAGTTTTGCACTATTGGTTAGAGGAAATAACTATTTAGAGAGAGGTACTGATCATAAATATTTGTAAGTTTGAATTCCCATGATTTTTGAAGGAATTATTTGAACGTTACTTTATACATTCAGTTCTTATTGATATATTGATCATTGAACGTCTCCTTTTTTTTCATGTCTGTCCACTAGCTGTTTAGCGCCACAGTGTTCAATTTTTATGTGATTACCTTTTTCCACGTGTTCGCCACACAGGAGCCATTTTTCTGGCAGCAGCCTTCAGAAGTACCTATCCCCTTGGGCGCTAGTGTCTTTACTTTACTTGTTTTTTGTCACCCCCCTCCATCATCTTTGATTGACAATTCTGGTTTATAGAGCCAGAGAAAGGAAAAATGGATGGAAAGCAGGTGGGAAGGTGCACCACGCTGTTTGGCCATGGGCCACCGAGCGCCTGTACTGGTATTGCAGACATTCTGCGCTGACAGGCACTTATCACCCAGAAGTAAAGGATTCTGACTGAGTGCAATATCTCTTCACTAATGGTGTTTTGTTTTTTTCCTATAGTTGCTGATCTAATATGAAATGTAATTCGTGTGGAAGGATTATATGGAAAGATGGACCCCAACTTGTTTTATTTCTTGCCTGGGCTTCGTTTGTAGAGCAGACTTTACTGTTCTCTTTTTACCTTTTTATTTAAAGCTTCAGTACAATGAACCAAGCATCCCATTGTGAGTCTCTGTAAATACATTTGGTGAGTTTTGAATAAAAAATACAAACCCCCATTCTGTGAAGTGATTATTTTTACTGTATAAGCATTGTATTGCCAATACTGTTTTCGTACCAACAACTAACGGGTGGAATGTGGCATTGGGGCAGGCGGAGAAACTGGAAAATTTGGGGAGGCTAATATATTAAAGATCTGTTACCGGATTTAACAAAATCCGTATATGATAGTGTTTCTCAATCTTCAGTCCTCACGACGCCTTCCTTGTCTTTCCCACCAGATCATGTTTTCAGGATTCCATTAGTAATGCATAGGTGATGGGATTATTAGCAAAGGTTCAGAAATTGCTACAGGTTCTTACCTCTGTGTTGCTAAGAAACTTCTGAAAACATGACCTGTTGGGGTCTTTGAGGACTGGAGTTTGGGTGACACCAATATACCATGAAATAAATCACCTGGTCCTGATGATTATGGCGTACTTGCCTTGTAAATCCATCCCAGAATGACTCCAATCTTTTGAGCTCTCAGCATTTTGACCCCATATGTTTGCTGCCAGATTTTGAGTCCAATTTTATTCATGCTATAGATTGTCTGCCCACCTAGATTGGCTAACAATGGCTGTCCTTACCGCTCCTGAAATCTGGGGCATGCTGAGGTTCCGATCACATTACAGTGAGAGTCCATCTTCCAGTATTGTCAGTGTTTAATAACCGCTTCTACGTCGATGAGCGGGAGGAAAGAGCCAACACTCAGCGAGCCGACACTGATTAGTATGGCCAGAGTTGGGTTCGCTCCCACTTGCGATTAAATCAGACTAATGCAATCCTATTAAAAATCAGATTTCATTTGTACCAATTTAAACCTACGCTTGTGTTCTCAATGGTGATTTATTTTCCGGCTCCTATCAGATTGCAGTCGGATGGGAAAAAATGCAACATGCTGCGATTGCATGCCAAATTTGGATCGCACGCAACCATACAAATCTGTGGGTGCATGTGAAACTTTGCACTGCACTGGGATATCACCCAAGTGCAGTGTGATTTCCATGGTCATGGGCCGCATCTCTCCTCAGCTGTGCCATGATGCGCTCATGCGAGAAGATCAGATCACGCTATCAGCAGAGCAGGAGTTGTCATTGGCATATAGCATCCAATTCTTTCCCATCAGATGTGATAAGCTGGTGTGTCTCCAGACTTACTGCTTCTAAGTCATTACTGCACCTGTGCAACAAGAAGCTTCTGTTCCAAAGTGCTGAGAGACGTATTAACCATGTCCTCCTCCCGTTCAGTGCTAAGTGCAGTAGTGCGCATGTGTATTATTTGCAGAGACTTCATTCTTGGCTGTCAAACTCTGTGCCTGGGGTGGGAGGGAGGAGCTGAAATTTGGATATTGTTGAACCACCATCCGGTCAAACTACTCTCGTTACAGGAATTGCATATTTGCCACAAACACGTACATTAGTTTTAAAAGAATGCAGCGAATCCAAACAATCGAACACACCCTGCGAGTAGTGGACGGATTGTTCGCTACTGGATAATCCCAGGTTAATCACAACAAAAAAACAATCTATGCTCACATCCTGCAGCGTCACCATTCCGGTGATGTCAGTGCTGCTAGGCTCAGCGAGTCACGTGACCACTACTGCAAATCGTCTGCAGCCCTTCAGTATTGCATCAGGGTGACCTGAGAATTATAGCGGTGATGCCGCAGGAACAGCATTTAAAAAAAAAATTTTTTTAGCATCTTTAAAATGTATACTAGTGGGCATCACAAAAGTGAAAAGTCAAAGGGCCAAGCTCACGTGCGTCAATGAACTTGTATTACACAAGATGCCAAGCGTCTAAATCTGTATGAGTGTCTGCTGTGACACTGTTAAAAAATTAAAAAAGGAAGCAAAAGTCAATAAGAATACTTCAGTGGATCTTGGCACTAGTATTCTCAACAGGTCAAAGGAATCAATATAGATAAATTCGGCCCTGACCAGTACGCAAACTTCTGTTACTTAGGGCCCCTGCAGATGAGTGTATAAATCAGATGCATATTGTCTGATTTATTTATTTTTTCTCCCTCGCCTCATTGGGGACACAGACCATGGGTTGTATGCTGCTGCCACTAGGAGACTGACAAAGTTAACACAAAAAGTTAGCTCCTCCTCTGCAGTGTACACCCTCGTGCTGGCTCGCAGAGAAACAGTTCTTGCTTAGTGTCTGTAGGAGGCACACGGACGGGTCTACTATTCAGACCCAAAACTCTTTGTTTTTCTTATTTTATTTTTCACAATGGACGAAGGGGCGACGGAACTTTTCAAGGCTCAGATCTCCACGAACCATCAACAGGCGAGCATGGAGAGTGTTGCCTCTCCATATCCTCTCCTGCGACGTGGGATGCCACGCCTGAGCTGATTCTTAGGGGCGACGGGTTCCTTCAAGGACGCCGATCTCCCCACACCTTCAACGGACGAGCACATGGAGTGTCGCCTCCACGTACCCTCTTCCCCAGCCAGGCCTAATGCCGGACAACTGTCCCATCCTCTTAGATGTTCAGAGGCCCACCTCGAGGCGTCCAAGCAGTTCCCACTGCACCACCACTGTTAGAGCGGATGGTAGAAGGAGGTGGACGGTCCCTCTCCTCGTCCCTCCTAAAGGGATGGTGGATTGAGGGTTTTAACTCTTATCCCTGCACCATCCAAACCAGCAGAAGCACAGGAGGACCTTCAACAAGCTGCCTTACCTGCCACCCGGCAGCTTCTCTGGGTAAGTGGCTAGAGGGCTCCTTTCAGGCGGTCTGGGGTGGCGCTGGGTAAAGAGGACCCATCCTCATTGTGGGGGTGGACATCGGCTCTTTCCTGCATCGGTGCCGCTAATTTAGTCACTGGCTTCGGCCCTGTTCTAGGCCGCAACCCAGACTCTACCCAAGCTATGACGCAATGCGGTGGCTCCGCTCACCAGTCCTGGGGCTTATCGCACAGCACGAGAAGCACCTCAAATCTCAGCCATATTTCTCCCCCAGACCGCCTCAGCACACACTTTATCTGCCATCAGGACAGAGGCAGCAAATGTCGCACAGGGTCCACGCAGGAGGAGCTGGGACACAGACCTGGGTAAGGGAGTGCTGCATTTTACAGATTGAATCCCTCCGGGATCCTCCTCCCTGCTGTATCCCCTTCGTTTCTCGGCAGTACCTCTTCTCAGCAGGGCCACATAGAAGGGTACATTATCTCCCAGCCTAAGGCATTAAAAAAAGTCTAACCCGACTATGGCTATATTATTTACTTCATGCTCCTCCTGCCAATATGCGTTTCCTAAGGCTCAGCGTTCGCTGCTCTGCAATGCCTGTGACCCCAACTGCGCTCAGGAGCCCTCCGACGCCACCGAGTTCAGTGTACCTAGTCCCCCTGAGTGGACTTCGTCACTGTCTCAATCCATGGCTTCATTGGCCAAAGCGATTGAATCCCTCCGTGATCCTTCGGGGGACCGGAGCGTTTGCAGGACTGATGTAGACAGATCCTCACCAAGCCGCGAGCAGTCGGTTAGCAGGGGCCAAAAGCACTCTAGAAGTGCCAGTTCTGCCTTTCATACATTTTTCCTCCTCTACCATTATTCCCCAGAGTAATCAGGAAAATCAAGGTGGAAGGAGTACCAGTGATCCTGGCCTCTCCCGATTGGCCTCGCCGCACGTGGTTCACGTGCCAGATCTGCTCTCCTAGGGCTCCATCTGCCACCAGAACTCAGGGGTCCTGTGTTTAATGGTGTGGAATGTGAAAATATGCATCCTGAATGTCTACAGAGCAAATAAATTCTCCCGGTTCCATGGAGGCGATTACCGAACGTATGGACTCCATTCTAAAATGACAGATCCGAACGTGACGGTTCAATTGCTTGAGGTCCAAAATTGTACTGAGCAATCAGTCTTTCTTCGGGACTACGAAAAAAATTGGACTAAAACTCTGAAAACAGTTTGTTCCGGGGAACGATTACTCCTGTGCGTAGTAGGGAAGAGATGACCTGAGGAAAACCTGGGGCCTGAGACCAGGAGTCTTGACGGGCGAGACAAAGAAACGTCTTCTTGGGTGTGAAGAAAAGTCGATTTTGTAACCGGAAGTCACTATCTCTCTGACCCAGGCATCGTCAACCACTGACAACCATGCATCCTGGAAGACAAGCCAGTCTCCTACCCTGGAGAAATTCCCAGGTGGGGGTGACCCATCACACCAAGGAGAGCCTGTTGGTGCGGGACCCTGAAGGCTTGGAAGAGCGACCCTTTGGTCGCCAGTGAAGAGCTGGTTTGAAGGAAGGCTTCTTCCTTTCCCCATGGGCAGAAGAGCGGTCCTGCTGGGAGGAACAAAATTGAAATTACCTTTTCCTATTGAAAGGATGTTTAGGCTTGGACGGGGGAAGAGAGGTAGCATCCGAAATTATTTGATCAAGTTTGGACCCAAAAAGTCTAGAGCCTTGAAAGGCAAGGTTAGTGAGGGAATTTTTTGACTGTGGATCTGCATTCCACGCTTTAAACCAGAGAATGCGGCGTATAGCAACGATGTTGATGGTAGCCCTGGCGGAAGAACCGGCCACATCCAAGGAGGCAGTCAGAAGATATTTGCCGTCATGGGCAATCTGGTCTGCCATCTCCTCAGCAGGAGCTGCTGCTAGGATAACCTGACGAAGCATTCTTGCCCAGACAGACATGGACTTTGCCACCCAGGTGGAGGCAAAAAATGGGGCAGAGGGAGGCGCCAGCTGCTTCAAAGGCTGACTTAGCAGAGGATTCAATCTATCGGTAGAGTCTTTAAGAGATAAGACTGATTTAGAAGACAGGCGAGAAACCAGTGGGTCCCCATTAGGGGACTCTGCCCATCTACCAACGAGGTCTTTAAAGGATAAAGAATGTCTAGCTGCTTCCTTCCCGGGAAGCGCTTTTCAGGGTGTTCCCAGCGTTTAGATTTAATTGCTTCAAATTCCCTATGAGTGGGAAAATTCCGGAAGGGCATTTTACACATTTGAAGGAAACTGAGTGCTCCTGAACAGGTGCCTCATCCTCCTTTAGGTTAAGAGTTTGGATAATCGCCAAGATAAGGCTATTGACCATATCCAGCATTTTTGAGACCTGGTCCGTATCAGACTCAGACTGGGAATCCGCATCTGACCCAAAAGCTGCCTCTGAGGAAGAGGCATAGGGTGAGGAATGCATCCTGGAGGATGCCGAGGGACCCGGAGAACTGGAGGAAGAACTGGAAAGAGCCCGCTTCCTTTGCTTTGTATGCGATCTGTCCCTGCAAAGGTCATGGTCAGGTGTGTGCGAATCACCATGAGAGGCGTTCGGAGCACTGGTGGCTGCAGACAAATGTGGAAGTCGCTCCAGGACCTGTACCCGTGATACTTTTGTCAGGTCAGAGACCGACTAACATGGCAACCGCCCACTCCAGAGGGAGGGGTGTGCTCTCATCCCAGGCGTTAGAGGGCTCCTGTGGGGCAGACATGGCGGAAGGACTGCAGGACAGGCAGAAAGGGGAAGGCTTACCTGAAGACAACTTTCCTTTGCAGAGGGCACACGCGTAGTGAATGACAGTAGGCTTATAGGGGCAGAAAGAAGCCTCTGAAGGGTTGGGCGTAAGTCAAGTCTTAGGAATTCTGCTGGGGAGGAGAGATAGAGAGCAGAGCATACCCGATGCCAGCGACAACCAGCAGGAAAAAAAAAAAACAACTGTGGATGGCTGTCCCACTGTGTAGGTGTCCGCAGGTCATGCAGAGCGTGCAGGATATGGCGGTACAATATTCAGGACCGCCAGTTGCAGAGGCACAGAAGCTGAAGCAGCATTGGCTTGCGTCACCACCCGTCCATGCATTGCAGAGGGCGTGTGCTATGCTGGCTGGTAAAAAACTAATGAAAATATCCTATTGGCTGATGCCAGGGGCGTGACCAGCCAGGAAGGGGAAGCTCCATGATAGGAGCGAAAAAACACGTCAAACAAGCGTGCGCTGCTAGGGTGTGTGGCCAGACTGAACAAAAAGAGGAAGAGCAGAGACCTATTGGTTAAAAAGCGCACGCGACGATAACTGGCCATAGAAAGCTGGGAAGAAGTGTGGCCAGCAAAATGAGGGGGTGTTGCCCACAATCCCTGAGACCGGCCACGGAAGAAATGGCCGTGGCGGTGCCGGCTTGTCCCCTCTACTAACGTCGCCCTGTCCCGTGTGAGATGAAGGGACAGTGTTCCCGAGGTTAACGCCTGCAGGAGCCCTCGGGTTAACTTCAGGAGCCCTCGGGTGGGTGAGGGTCACTGGAATCAGAAATCCTCCTTCCTGAACCATCTCCAGGCAGTGCAGAAGACAGCATCAACCCCTTACAAGAGGGGGAAGGCCACCCCACAGTCTTCCTCCCAGCCCTCTCCGAGGAGAGGCGTGGGGTGGGGAAAAGGCTAGGACCGGCCCCCGGGAATCACCCGTGAACTGTGAAGATGACAGGGGATTAGGTCCTGCCTTGCGGGTCCGAGAGTGGGCAATACCACCCTGCTCTCTCATAAGTGTGGGAAAACAGAGTTAGATATTACACCCTGTTGCCCTAAGAGAAAGGAACCTGAAAAACAAAGGGAAAACATTAATAAAAACACAACAGGAAAACTGTGGATCTAGGGTCAGATCCAGGTCCGCCTACAGACATTAAGCTTAAACTGAGGAGCTTTGTGCCACTCGGTGGGTGTATACCGCTGGGGAGGAGCTATTTTCCTTTTTTTGCCTAATGTCAGCTTCCTGATCTGAAAATTATGATGTGCATTTGTATTCAACCCAGTCTGGTATCTAAAAAAAAATCCTGAGTGACCAATTACCTCCAGAAGTCACATAATTAGGTAATTGAATCGCCTATGTTTAATTTATTGCCAGAATAACTATAGCTGTTCTGTGAAGGCCTCTGAGGTTTGTTTGAGAACATTCGGGCTCAAACATCATCATGAAAACCAAAGAACACACCAGACAGATCAGGGATAAAGTTGTGCAGAAGAGTAAAGCTGGGGTTAGGTTATAAAAAAAAAAAAAAATAACCCAATCTCTGAACATCTCATGGAAAACTGTTGAATCCATCATCCAAAACGGAAGGAGTGTAGCACCCCTGCGAAATTACCAATTCATGACCGTCCACCTAAACGGACATCTCAAGCAATGAAAGTACGAATTAGAGAAGCAGCCCAGAGGACCATGGTCACCCTGCAGGAGCTACAGAGAGCCATAGTTCAGGTGGGAGAATCTGTTCACAGGACCATATAAATTGGACGAGTGCAATCCGATAAAAATAAAAAGGTATTGCATTCGGATCAGTGTTCTTAAATGAGGCAGTGCAGATCTGAGGATTTTTTTCTCAGCTATATTCAACATGAGCAAAAATAAATAAATCACAGCATGCCGTGATTTGATTTCAAATGGCATGGGTGCAAGAGAAACAAGGAAAAAAAAATTAGCTGCATATGGACCATCAGTATAGCAGACAATTTTTACACATACATTGCAATTCTGAGAAATGGTAAACTGCTGCGTAAAAACACAAAAAACAAGCAGAAAAAAAAAAACATTAACTGCATATGGACTGCACACGGATGACAAGTGAGAAAAAAAATCGTCCCACTCTTCTGAATGAGACAGATTTTTTTTTTATATACTTGTTTGACCCTGGCTTTACTCGTATACTCCACAAATCTGGCCTTTATGGAAGAGTGGCAATAAAAAAGCCATTTTTGAAAGTAAGCCATAAGAAGTCCTGTTTGTAATTTGCAAAAAGCCATATAGGGGACACCGCTAGAATGTGGAAGTAGACCAAAGTAGAACTTTTGGTGCTAAATGCTATAAGTAGTGGAAAACAATATACTGCATCACCCTGAAAACGTGTGGATATTCCTGTCACCTAAAACATATATTCTGGGCAGACCACTTAATGTTTTTTTACCCTAGCTCACAATGTAATGGTAGTGGTAAAAATGTGTGAAGGGATCAATCGTGATGAGAACCTCTCTTCAAAGTGCTAAGTGCATACTAACAAGTACTCCCCCGGAAGAAGAATTCAATCGAAACGCGCGTAGGGGATTCAGCAGGTCCTGTGCTATTTCAGTGTGATAATTATGTTTTGAAGTTTTCTCTATAGCTGCACAGCACCCGTTAACTTTTGGTTATGTTTGTGGTAGTTCAGTTGGGCACATGGTACCATTGTTTAGGAGTTGTTCATAGGTATCATTATGTTTAGCCCTTTTCAGTCCACGAATTCTAAGGGCGCGGCTATCTTGTTAGTACTTGTTAGTATGCACTTAGCACTTTGAAGAGAGGTTCTCATCACGATTGATCCCTTCACACATTTTTACCACTACCATTACATTGTGAGCTAGGGTAAAAAAACATTAAGTGGTCTGCCCAGAATATATGTTTTAGGTGACAGGAATATCCACATGTGACCTGTTTTGTTAGATCGGAGGTACTTTTTTATCATATGATTGGTTTGTGTATAACAGTTTGAGATTTTTTATCTTTTTTGAGGCCCATATGTGTTCATGATATTTTGAATGTGTTCTCTTTATTGATTTATGGACTAATATGTATAGTCACCCTGAAAACACCATCCCCACTGTCAAACATGGTGGTGGCAGGATCATGCTGTGGGGATGCTTTTTCTCATCAAGGACAGGACACTCTCCATTCAATCTCACTGAGCTAGAGCTAGTTTGCAAAGAATGGGAAAAAAATTCCGACTAGATGTGCAAAGCTGGTAGAGTCATATTGCAAAAGACTTGCAGCTAAAGGTGGTCCTACAATGTATTTACTCAAGAGTGCTGAATGTAAATGCACATCACAATTTTCAGATTTATATTTTTAAAATATTTAGAAAACCATTCATTTCCTTTACTCTTCACAAATACTTGGGATTGTATGTGATATACCAACAAAAAGTAGCAATAAAATACATTAAGTTTGTGGGTGTAACATGAAAAAATGTGGTAAAAGTTCCCATGGTAGGAATTCTTTTTCAAGGTACTGTATCAGATGTAAAACGTAGAGGCTGTAGATCTTATTGCTGGCCGTAATACTGACACTGGTAAGTCAGTGCTGAGGGTGCGGTTACAGCTATCACTCCCTATATAGAGCGGTTATTGAACCCGAGCCGTGAGCCTTCCCCCATGACCAAAACCTGAATGCTTCCGGGAAAAATAGCTAATTTACTTCTGGCATAGGGGCTATTCACCTGCAGATTAACCCCATATCTGCAGGTTAATAGCATTTTCGGTGAATAACCCGCCCACACCACAGTTCTCTGTGTACACTGTATAATGATAGAGCCGCTAATCAGTGTTGGGTGAGGGGTTGGACTTTCCTGCACCTGCCAAGTAGTCCTGTAGTGATAATCTCCTGCTGATAAAACACTGGTTGTATTGGAACAGAAAAGCACTGCCTAGTAAGTGACACATTGCGGTAATCAGGGTCTCTACTTTTACTTTATTACACTATAAGTAGTGTGTTAAATTATGCAACAGGGGAAAAAAGAAAAAAAAAAAAAACTACCAACAAATCCCACTATATAAAGAAGACGCCACACGGCTTGATGTGCCATATATACAACAGATTTTAATCATACTGAAAATAAATTACAGGAAACAGCTTTCAATTTTAAACAGGACAAAGATTCACAACAAAATGCTCATTTTATTTCTCGGCCCATTGGGTTGAGACAGCAGTGATCAAGGCATGTAATTATCACAAATATATCAAAAGTTCAGATTGGATGATGCATTCACACTTACAAGAGCCACATACGGTCCCTGTGCAGGGACTCAACTTAGCCTACCACGGAACCAGGATTTGGCATGGACTACAAAAACTTGATACAAAATTGGTATTTATATTATTTATATATCATATACATGCCCTATCTGTTCTTGTATAGAAAATAACTAAACGCTGTACAGATGATTGCAACTTTCTAAAGCTGTAGCTATGCTAATGGATGGACCGATGCCCTCCCCACCCACAACCCCCCAATAAAATTAACAGCATACAGTATTTACATAAAGGCAAAAAAATGGGGGGGAAAAAAATTAATTGTGCTGGATATGCAACTGTTATGGCAGGTTTTATCAGAAAGAACAAAAAAAAAAAAAAAAAAGAAAAAATCCTTCCATACAGCAAGATAAATCTACGGACATGCTGAACCAAATGGGACATGTACACGAAAAGGCAGTGAATCAAGCAACCAATTTAGGACGTAATTGTCTATCATAGATGACATTAATATAACGGAATATAAATATTAAAATTATAAAATGAACATTACATTCATTTTTTTAAAATAGAATTTGACTATGAAACATGTAATTTCCCAAGAATGCTACAGAGACTTAAGAATGGCACAAGAATTTAACCTGGACACCAGGCCAG
Organism: Ranitomeya variabilis; assembly: GCF_051348905.1. Classification (NCBI taxonomy): domain Eukaryota; kingdom Metazoa; phylum Chordata; class Amphibia; order Anura; family Dendrobatidae; genus Ranitomeya; species Ranitomeya variabilis. Next base: position 116,308,798 of record NC_135233.1, read on the forward strand.
TGGTGCTCAACCACGTAAGCCAAACCTTAAGCATTAGTGGGCCGCCATTGTCCTGGGCACACCATTCGAGGACGACTTACAGGATGCCCACCTCGGAGCTAGTGGGGCACCATTTCCCACACAGAATTTTGCCACTGGTGGGCAAAGCAGCTTCCATGACTGGACTAACAATAGTATAGATTTTCATGTGGGAAACAGATTTACGGCTGTAAATAATGATGTGCCATCTTCTACTACACCAGCAGTGGTAATTGTAAACTTTGGTTTATTTTGTGTTCATTTTACAGTTCTCATTGTACATAAAAAAACAAACAAACAAGCATAGATTAGGGAAGAATACAGTCATGGGAAGGATTGTCAGTCTGTCTTTAGCCGGGAAGCTTGAGTTACTTGCTCTGTAAGACCTGCCTTGATTGAGTTTGTCACAGTTTGTCTTATATTATCTTCCATGAGGGTATCACTCATTGGCTTCAATACCTGGTGTGTTAAAAAGATGCAAAAGAAAGGAAAAACAATAAAATAATGGTAAAAAAATAATAAAAAACTAAAACAAATTAAAACAAATGCAACAAAAACGTAAAAATAAAAGGCATGAAAAAAAGTTGTGCTATGTGACACTTCTCGAAAGCAGTAGTGTATATATATGATGAGATCCCCATATGGTAGAGGTAAGGCAGCCGGTGGCTCTCCAGCCAGTGGTGCATGCGGGCCGGTTATCTACGCCAATAGCTGGAGGGCCATTGGTTTCCTACACCTGCCATGTAGAGACCAGATGATGGTATCGTGAGCCCAGTACATCTGTTCTGCTAACTGCTCCAGTGATCAAAACCAAACACTTGAAAGAAGCAAAGGAAAGAGTAGGCTTTAGTTTTTCCTCTTGTTATTATTCGATGACCTTCTGTGTCGCTGGGTAGACGGTAATGCCCGGCGGGGCAGCCGGCGCTTACAAACTTCATAGAGTTTGGAGAATACCTACAACATGAAGTGGTTAGTTAGGAACAGGAGCATAGTAGAAGAATGGATGGGTGAGTAGTTATAGATGGAGCATGAGGCACAATTCAGGCAGGAAAAGTTGTTTTTGTTGCGGAACTTTATATGATCGTCAACATTGGTTGGGTGTCACAGCAAATGAGAAGAAGTCAATAAAGTGACACACAGAAAGGGCTTCAATAAATTGGCTAAAAAAACTACTGTAAGAGCCACAATATAGCATATTACAACTTGTTTAAAGACCACGGCAGCAATAATAATGATGCTATGGCATCTACGAGACTGAAGTCAAAACATTAGGGTCTGGGCGTCGCACTAAAAATATGGACAGTTAAATTATTTTAATTTTTACTTTTTTAATGATGGCCTATCCTCAGGATAGGTTATCATAGCTGATTGCTGGGGGTTTGACACCTGGCACACCAGTTAATCAGCTGATGCCGGCAGTTCTCGGATGCTGCTGGAACACAGTAGCTCTGTCAAAACCGTGGTGGTTCTACCCACGATTCAAATGAAATAGGGGGTGGGGGTGCATTAACCGGCTACAACAGAAATAATGGCGCTGCTCTGTTTCGGCAACATCCGAGAACTTCCAGTCAACAAACAGCAGTGTGCTGGGTGTCGCACCCCCACTGATCAGACCTTGAGGCCCTACTTTAAGGATAAGCTATCAAAGAAAAAAATAGCGGCCAAACCCTTTAAATACGGGTACAATATGCCTGTGAAAATGAAACCTACTGACCACTCTAATTTAGCATTTTCTTGCAAATATTCTATAAAACCTGAACTCCTCCAGGGGCAGTTTTACATTATTTTGTACTTCCCTGGTGTAAATGTTTAGAGGGGTAGCCCAAAATGTTGAATTTATTTTTATAAATGCTCCCTTTCAACAATAGTTTTAAGAAGTTGCAAGGAGTCACTTTAAAATTTGGTCACGTTAACAGCACTTGTGCAAGTGGTGACACGGGTGCCAAGGCCGCTGTGATTTACCCGAGAGGGCCGGCATCGCATTCCAGCACCAGAGATAGAGGCCAGCAGTGACAGCACAGTCCGGGTCAGGTTATGTGCTTGCTGGTACCAGACTGTGTGGCATCACCCTGCAGGGAGAGTTTTAAATTTGCCCCTTTGACAGGCATCATGTGTCCTAAGAGGTGTCATTAAAGGGGTTTTACCATGAACAAAGTAAATTTTAAGTCAATAGATCTTGAAATAATAATAATTTCCACAATTGGATGCAATTGCATATAATGTCCGTGTGCTGAGATAATCTTATAAATGTGCCCCTGCTGTGTGCTGTGTAATGGCTGTGTCTGACCGTGCAGGAACATGGTCTGATCATACCACAGCTCCTGGGCAGGAGAGGATACAGACAGGACTGCATGGGATTACAGCTGACTCATTCTTTAAGGTGAAACATTGCTTAAAAACAGTCAGTGACATGTTTTGTCTCACTGAAACAAATTAGCTGTGATCCCATGTTGTCCTGTCTGTATACTCTTTGGTGTCCTCCCCTGCCGAGGAGATGTGGTATGATCAGACCATGTCCTGTACGGTCAGACACAGCCATTACACAGGGCACATTTGTAAGTTTATCTCGAGACAGGAATATATATAATTTTTTTTTAACACGTCCAATTGTGGAACTTATTTTTATTCCAAGATCTATTAATTAAAACATACTGAGGAAAACCCCTTTTAAAGGTAGGATACTCCCAGTCACAGTCTTCCAGTTTCCGGTGCTCTGATCCATTGTGGCACCATGTGACTATCTGTGATCTGCCGGTGACTGCTTTGTGGTCACACTTTGAATTTTCTCAATGCAAGTCAACGAGACTAAAGTGCCGCTTTCTGACTCTCAGACTTACACAGAGAAAGTGGCACGCCACACAGTGATCCAGCAGGTTACAGTAGCGGTCACGTGGTGCCAGCATGGACCAGCAAGCATGCCAATACCTTCATGACACTTAAAGTGTCCCTAAAAAAAAAGGGGGTGGGGGAAATCACGAGAGTGGTGCTTAATAAAATGAGAATAGTGGTAGTAATAAAGTGGTTGAATATGGAAACGTTTTATGGGTGGGGGTCCGGGAAATCAGATCTTAAAGGAACTAGTTGACGTTAATTTGGGTTCTGGAGTATACGTTTTCATAATATGGCAAATTCCGTTATTGTTTTCAGTCCTGAATTGTGACCCATGTGAGGAGATGGGACGTGACAGCACCTCACCTTCCTGGGACTCCTCTGTGCAGCACGGAAGAAAAGAGACAGAAGTAAGACACAGCATGTACAGAAGAAAGATGGATGGGATAGGGGAAACGTTAGAGCCCGACTTGGATGGATCAGAAGACTGAACATGTGTATAGAGGTGATACTGGGTAATCTTTCCTGCCTGTACACTCGCCCAATTACAGAAACCCCTACAGACACTTACCGGACCATTAAACATAAGAGATGCACAATAGAAAAAATATTTCAGAAATCCCTCGGTCCTCTCCTAGGACACTATTGCCACTGTATAGAACTTCCTGCTGGTCCCTCGGATGCACAAGAAGTTGCCTTCTCTGTGATGTGGTGGGTTTCCTTGCAGGTGCCCTCCCAATGCCTTTTGTGATGGCTTACAATACGGGTGCCCTTTACCATCCTGCCACCTTTATATATATGTCACATTCATATTCTGCATCCCCTCATTGAAAACACGTTCATCCTCATATTACTCTAGGGAAGATTCTCCTTGAAGGACAAGGAATACATTTCCTGGTTGGAGACAGACATTTCATCCAAGCCTACCACCAAGTATTTACAAAAATCTTATTAACATGGCAGTATGAGAGGAAACAGTATGGGATGGGTGTTGGTTGTAAGGGGTGGTCAGTCGGCCCAGTTAGGAAGCTGTGGGTATGGATTCCTGGGTGGCACAAGTTGTTCCATACACCATGACCGTCTCCTGATCTGGATGGTCCCATGTTGTGGCTGCCAGCCATGCCCACCTCCAGGGAGAATTAGGTGCATAAGTTTGGGGCAACAACAGCAAACTCACAGAATCACTGGTCCCTGCTGGTGGGGTCATCCTTGGTCGCAAGTGGCAGCCACATCATGGGATCTTGCACTTCGAACAGCGGCTCATTAAAACCAGTTAGTGCAGGAGATACATGAAACCATGATGCGATGGCATTCACAGCACTTGGAAAATGACAGGTTACATGCCTGGGGGAAGGAAAAGCTTCCGTCATTAAATGTAATCCTAATCCAGTATAACGTACGATGCCGATATTCTGCATGGAATGACGTGATCAGGAAGAAAGGTGGCAGCGGAGTGTCAGGACCAAGATGACCACAGAATATTTCTCCTTTTTATATATAGACACTGGATGCAATATATGATGCTACTTTGGATGAGTAATTGCCTTTTCTGGCTCTGAAGTCCCCATGTTTTTTTTTTAGTGACCAGAGGGCAGAATAATTGATAAAATATGGCTCTTCCTAAGGACACAACTCCGTGCATCATAATACTTGGGAAGTGATTCATCAACAGCTGCGTTTTTCACACCAGTCTTGATGAAGGGAGAGCATGGTGCCCGATTCACCATTATAGGAGCACGCCTTTTAAAGGATCAGGCAATGCACGAATTGGTGGTCGCCCTGGCACAAATCTTACTGCAGTCAGACATTGGAGTAAGGTCTATGGCGTAAAGAACGCTGCCGCTCATCACTAATTTGACAAGCGTGGATCACCACACCCCCCAGTCATAAAGTTAGGCTATGTTTCCACAGGGTGTAATCTCTGTGCTTTGGACGCAGTAGATACCCCGCTCCGACCCCTGTTGTACGCGTGGTGATTCCGGATGTGTTCATAGACTGAGTTATTTATCTTGTGGAGACGGAGCGTCTCCACAAGATAAATAGACATCATGCGGTCTATAAAGACGGGCCGCATGTCTGGTTATGCAGGGCCGCTGGATGCGGCCGTGCACGCATAGTGGAGACAGGATTTCATAAAATCCCCTCCTCTATGTGGTAACATCTGGACGCTGCGGCTGTACGCACCGTCCAATCCGCAGCAAATCCTGAACAAATCCTTATCGTGGAAACATACCCTTAGTGCGGAAAAGCTTTGACCCTTACTGTAGGGTCCATACTTTTTTTGGTCGCGGGAGATTGCTGTGAACAACACAAAAATCTGCAAGACATTCAGGCATAGGAAACACCTACATTTTTGGAAATAAACACCACAAAGAAACATTACCGGAGATACCAACCTGTTCCCAAATTATTTCAGCAATTTGATCTATTAAGCTTCCCAAATCCCGAAACTCTCCGGAGTACTTGACGTAAGCCCAGGTGCAGAAGGACAGCAATGCTAACCCCATGATCAGGTTACAAATGTTTGCTATAGAGTTCAGGCCAATGAAACCAGTCAGCCCCGAGATAATGTACATTGCAAACATGACGGCAAACAAGGTGGCCGGAGTGCGGGCAGCATAGAAGATATTTTTGCCATCATTGTGTTTCATAAAGTTTGCATAGCTTTCTTCTATCTCGGCCTCCAGCTGATCCTGGTATCGGCGACAGAAATCCTCTCCGCCCATCTTCTTCACAGAGCGGAACTGCTTGACGCAGCTTTCCTTCACATCCAAGTGCTTTCTTTCCAGATCTGCTGGGGCAATGTATGGCTTGTCTCCTCCACATACCTGCGGGTGAAGAGTGCTACAGTCAAACAGATCCACAGCCAAAGAAGCAAAAGAGTCAGCATCTACAAAATTACAATATTAGACTACAGTACACAGTGTAAGGCCTCGAGAGTATATAGTCCTGTTAGAAGAAGCATAAAGGGAGCGTAATACACCACAGTACAGAGGAGGCATAACGGGGACGTCTTCCACCACTCTACAGAGGAGGCATAACGGGGACGTCATCCACCACTCTACAGAGGAGGCATAACGGGGACGTCATCCACCACTCTACAGAGGAGGCATAACGGGGACGTCATCCACCACTCTACAGAGGAGGCATAACGGGGACATCATCAACCACTCTACAGAGGAGGCATAACGGGGACCTCATCCACCACTCTACAGAGGAGGCATAACGGGGACATCATCAACCACTCTACAGAGGAGGCATAACGGGGACCTCATCCACCACTCTACAGGAAAGAGGCATAAAAGGGACGTCATCCACCACTCTACAGAGGCGGCATAACAGGGATGTGCTGAAAATATTTATCCATTCCAGTGTCCTCTGATGGAGTACAGGCCGTACTGTATGGCTGTGTGCACACATTGCGGATTTTGTTATGGATCTGCAGCGTCTTTTCCGCACGGAATTGCATCAAATCCAAGTGTAGCTCAAGCAATGTTAATCAATGGCAATCCTGAATTGGTGTGCACATGCTGCAGAAAATTCCACACTGATTCGCAGCGTTTTATTTTCCGCAGCATGTCAATTCTTTTTGCAGATCTGCAGCGTTTCTGCACCCATTGACTTCCATTGAGTCAGTCAAATCCGCAGCTAAAAATGGTCTGCGGATTTGTGTTACAAAAATGCTGCAGAAAGGAAGGAGGAAGAGTGTGTGGGCAGAGGATGCGCGAGGGTGTCTGTGGATGCGCGAGGGTGTCTGTGGATGCGCGAGGGTAGCCAAGCATTTGATGGGACTACTACTCCCATTCGGCTATGTCTGCTGTCACATATAACAGTGACAGCATGAGCCGATGATGGGACAGTAGTCCCATCATCCGGCGACTGTGTTCAATTGTAAAACAAAAAACCCCAAACCATTCATACTCACCAATCACCTAATCCCCGACGCCCGCGTCTCCTGCAACAAAACTAAAATAAACCAACATATACTCCCTGTCCGCCGTAGTCCATTTAATAATGAGTGGCCCACGACGATCTCGCGTGTAGAACAGTCACATCGGGAGATGTGACGGCTCTAACCGGGCGCCGGCGATACACTACTGGAGATAATACCTCCTGCCAGTGTATCACTGGGCTGCTGTGAGTTCACCGGAGTTCAAGTTGTCACTTGCGGCACCGCTGCATGAGAAAATTCTCACGCAACGGTGCCGGGAGAACATGAACTCCGGTGAACTCTCAGTGATGCACTGCAGGAGCAATTCGCTCCTGTCAGTGTATCGCCGGAGACCGGGTGGAGCGGTCACATTTCCCGATGTGACTGTTCTACAAGTGAGATCGTCGTGGAACACTCTGTAATGGACTACGGTGAACAGGGAATATTTATGCTGGTTTATTATTTTATTTTTGTTGCAGGAGATCGAGGGATTCGGGGATTAGGCGATACAGTAAGTAAGGTAAATTAAGATTAATAAAGGAGTCTGTGTGATTATTTCAATTTAAGGACTTTATTCTGGTTGTGTCTTTATTTACAGTATAACTATAGGATTAGTAATAGATAGGTGTCTTATTGACGCTTTTCCATTACTAAGCCGTGGGTTTGATGTCACTGTATAATACAAAGGTGACATCAACCCTGCAAATATTACCCCTCTTGCCACCGCTACAGGGCAGTGGGAAGAGCGGTGCCAAGTGCCAGAATTGGTGCATCTAAAAGATGCGCCATTTCTGGGGTGGCTGAGAGCTGATGTTTTTAGCCTGGGGGGTGCTAATATACATGGCCCCTTAACAGGATAATATCAGCAAGCAGCTGTCAGCCTAGTCTTTTCTGGTTCGATTTTATAGGGGGACCCCATGTCAATTTTTTCTGGGGTTCCCCTGTAAACTAGCCAGTAAAGGATAAGCAAACAGCTGTGAGCTGATATTAATAGCCTGGGAACCTTTATGGCTATTGGCTCCTTCCCAGTATATTAACATCAGCCCTCAGCTGTTGGCTTTCCCTCTGCTGGTTATTAAAATTACATGGGAGCCCACACAATTTTTTTAAAAAGTAAACAGATATTTCATTTCACGCAGATTTCTGAGGGTATCTTTCTACAATCAGTAAACGCTAAGGGTTGGACGCTGCGTACATCCAGTGTCCAACCAGCAGCAGCCAGATGTTACAGTATAGTGGATGGGATTTTAAGAAATCCCATGTCCACTATGCGTGCACTAGCACCTGCGGCTTCTCTGCGGAGACGGACATGCGGAAAGTCTTTCCAGACTGCACCATGTCTATTTATCTTGTGGAGACACTCAGTCCAATGTATTGGGCGTGGTGGTGATTCCACACGGTTCAATGAACACCTGAGTTAAAAAGCCAGGAGCGCTTTGGACACAGCAGACATGTGCTGCGTCCAAAGTGCTGCCGATTACTGACCGTGGGGATGTAGCCTAACAACAGTTGCTGCTTTGTTACAGCATATGTAGGTTCATTATGTTAATGCTCCTACATAGTCTGGTGACTGTGTGCGTCTTTATTTAAGTGTGTGTGTCTTTATTTAATATTAATGAGGGTACCTGGCTGAAGAGGTTGAACAAGGAAATGACTTTTTTAAAAAAACAACATCTTTATTTAGCTTACAAATCAGCATGAGAATCCGCATGAGAGACATCCAATCCGAGCGGAATTGCAACTGCATTTTCTGCCAAGAGACAGAATCTGCGCAGAATTATTCACAAGCAAATCTGCAACGTGTGCACATAGCCTTAGAAACCAAATGTTTCCTAAGCCAATGACAAACATTTTCACTTTAATTTTCCCAGAGTTTGCCATTTTTGTCTGATCATAAACAATACTAACCCTTGCAATAAGTTGTCCAACAAGAATTATTGACCATGTTTGAATTTTGAGGCAACATGTCCAGAGGTCTCTGGTTTTCTAGCAGCAGACTGACAAGAAATGGAAAGCAGGAATGTGTCAGGGGGATTAATGCCTGTATCTTACCTGCTCCATGTATTTGCTGTACGTGTCTTTAGCTCCAGCGACAGCCGCAAGGTTATTGGCTTCAGCTGTGGCCTACAGAAAAAAAAACAAGAATATATGTTTAAAGTGTTTGTGACGGACAAAGAGAAAAACACGTTGTTCTTAGACGCATACCTGCAGCATGGACTTTGGGTGGGGAAGCTCCTCTCCTTGATAGATTTTAATGTACGCCTAGAAATAAGTGGACAATAAAAACTAGGATGAGACATTGGTGTGTGTGTGTGTGTGTGTGTGTGTGTGTGTGTGTGTGTGTGTGTGTATGTATGTATGTATGTATGTGTGTGTGTGTTATATACAGACACTGCATTTTTTGATTTTTTGTATATACAAACACATACATTATAATACATGTGTACACATATTACATAGTGTGCGCATTATACATCCATCTATATATATCCATGAAAGTGGCATTTCTCTTATACTGTTCCCCTAAATCTGGACCTCAATATCAAAAGTCTGCATATTGGATAGCACACAATGGTTTAACCCCTTCATGACCTTCCAGAGTGTCATGAAACAAAAAAAAAAGCAATTCCCCATTTTTCTTTTTAATTTACCATGCTCACTGAATGCTAAAAAACTGACTTGACAATGATTCCCCAGGTCAGTACGAGTACGCAAATATCAAATATGTATAGGATCTTTATTATTTAAGTGGTGAAAAACAGAAAAAAATGTTTGCAAAATATGTAAAAAACAAACAGATTAATAGAGCAAAAAAAAAAAAGCTTATGTCGCCATTTTCCTAGACCTCCTAGACCCATAGCATCTCCATATTTCAGGCTCCGGGGCTGGGTGAGGGCTTATTTTTTGCATCCCGTGCAGATTTTTTTTTTTTTTTATGGACACCATTTTGGTCGGACACCATGGTTGGACCTTTTAAGGGTATGTGTCCACGTTCAGGATTGCATCAGGATTTGGTCAGGATTTTTCATCAGTATTTGTAAGCCAAAACCAGGAGTGGGTGATAAATGCAGACGTGGTGCATATGTTTCTGTTATACTTTTCCTCTAATTGTTCCACTCCTGGTTTTGGCTTACAAAAACTGATGAAAAATCCTGACCAAATCCTGATGCAATCCTGAACGTGGACACATACCCTAATAGTCCATTATTGCAACGTTACAGCAGCATAAAAGAAAACCCCAAAAAACTTAATTCTAGAGTTTAAATTATTTTTCTCGTTACACTGTTTACAGATCTGATTAATTTACTTTATTCTTTTGATAGATTGGACATTTCCGAATGCAGCGACACCAAAAGTGTATTTATTTATTTTTTAAATTGCTTTATTTTCAATGGAGCAAAAGGGGGGTGATTTCAACTTTTCCTTTAGGAGACTTGAAGCTGCAATCATCTGTGCTACACATAGCAGTGCTGAAGCCCTATGTATAGCAAAAATCGTGATCTCCTATGAACTCCGGTCACAAGCTATAAGACACCTGCCGCTTACACCCTGCTTGTACTTACCTTAAAATATTCAAGGAGATCTCGACAAGTCACCTTGGAACCACTAATTTCCTTTTCTACCAAGTTCCCTGGAGCAAGAAGCAAAGGGACCAGATTTTGAAGTTCCTTCTTGAACTCGTCATCTATGTCTAAAGTGGATAAAGTCACATTATTAAAAGGTTATAAAACTTATGCTGGATGGATAGCTAGAATTTCATTACACCGGAGGCCACAAAAGTGCATTTGTCATGAGCTTACCTACTAATCTACCATCAAACGAAGGATTGGTTGCCACTTTAAGGCCAGGATGAGGCAAGAGAAAACAGCCAATATTCGTAAAACAAGAGTGAATGTGTTTCCTGACATTCTGCAGCTCCTCGTGTTGGTTCTGTTTTACCTGTAAGACAAAAAAGCACAAAGCATTTCAACTTTCCAAGTAGAGAGGTTCACGCTTATCAATAGAATAGGGCATAACTTCCTGATAGCTGGGAGTCCGAAAGCCGGGACCACCACCAATCCCAAGACCATGGCCCTGCAGAGTGCTCGCTGAATGAAGCAGAGATTGAGCACACGAACCTTACCTCCATTCATTCTCATCCGCACACAGCAAGTTATCACAATCCCTTTAAAAGCAGCTGTCGCCTACTCAGACACCCCTTCTCAATCCTCATGTTACTCCCTTGTAAAATAATAACCCTTACACTCCTCTCCGATGCCAGCAGCGCTCCAGCAGTGTTGGCAGTCTCTCTCGGGGATTGCATAACATTATGTCACGCGATCCCTGAGGCCAATCACCTGAATTCACTTTCCCCTCATAAGGAAAATCACACACAACACGAGGAAGTGAGAGCTCTCTCATTTCACAGGATATATACGATTTGTCAGAAGGAGAGTGAAGTCAGTGCTGATGGGCAGCAGGGATCACATGACAACGTTACATGATCCCCGGGACAGCCAGTGTCGACACTGTTGGAATGGTGCCGGCACCGCAGGGATGTATAAGTGTTATTATTTTACAAGGGAGAAACGTGAAAATTAAGAAGGGGTGTCTGAGTAGTGGACAAAACCCTTTAATGCTTCAACTTTGTTAGACGACATGCTCTTGCTATAGGTGGGAAAAAAGAAGAAAGATTTGAATCCATTTACTATTATGCTCCCACAGAGACAGAAAAATTACAATTCCAAGTTCTATGACAGTGATGGGAGACTAAATAGACTGTAAGAAGGGGAAAAAAAAAAAATCAAACCTAAACATACACAAGTGAAACGTTCCAGCAAGTGGACTTACAAGACAAAACAGCATGACTTTTTACCTGCAATCGTTTCTCCAAGAACAGTTTACCGCCCTCTAATCCATAAGGGTGTTCATACGGATAGCTCCAGTCTCGGATTAAAAACATAAGAGTCTGTAACAGAGATACACAAATACAAGCGTGAGGCTGGAAGAGCGGGAGGGTATCAGATAAAATTTAGATTCCTAGATGGTTTAAGAGAATTGATAAATGGACCCTGGCCTCCCTCTACTGTACAGTGTCATTAATCACACACACACACCAGGATCTACACATAGAAGCTAGGAGACACGCAAGACAGAACTCACCTGAAAGGGTTTCTTGTAGATTTCTTCCATTGCAAGACGTCCGTACTCTGTAAAAAGCTGGAAAATAATATTTGCGGAGAGTTGAGAGATTTTTCGTCATCCCTCGGGGATGTAAGGAGGTTAGCGTTTCAATTCCATAGTCCTCATTTAATATTTATTGAGCTCAGGGGTGGAAAGTGTTTGAAGTCAATGAACCCATTATAAGACTCCAGGAATGTAAATTACATGTATCGCTATATGCATTGTAACATTGGAGGAAAAACATTGTGTAAAACAAGTAGTCAACAAGCGAGTGTTGAGCCGTAATTCAGGATCCATTTGGCAGATCATGGACATATGATTCAGTGATCAATAAAAGGCTCTGGACATGACGTCTGCTCCGCTCAGAAGTCACAGGAGCGTTGGAGGAGTAGAAGGGTGTCCCCAACAAGCAATGACGCGCTCGTCTACTCACTTCACCACTGAAGTCCTGCGACTTCCGAACGGAGCAAGTATTGGTTCATTGGTTCTGGAGCTGGTGGGTCATTCCATGTCAAGTGAACCAATGATTTTTACCACTATATTTTTAATTCTTTTGAGATTTTGTTATTTGGTAATAGTGTGTCAGAGAATGCAAAATGTGAAGAAAAAAAATTCTAGATATTTTTTTTTATTTTTTATTGATTTTCAAAGTTCGGAAAAAGTGCGAATTTCGGTGTTGCCTGCCTTTACATTTCTCCCCATAACTCGGGCTAGAAAAGAGATAGAGAAACAAAATAAACACCATTCTACTCAGAACTGTACAGGCTTTCACCAGATATGTCACAAGAGTATCTTTAATAATATTTTACCTATGCGAACGCAAGAGCAAAACTTTAAAATGCATTTCCAAAAAAAAACGTTTAATTTAAAAATGTCAAAAACTGCACATGTGCCTGTTATGGTCCTAGCCACTTCTGCACCAAAATACAAGCTGGGATCGTGGTGGGATCGTATTTTAAAAAATAAAACTATTTCAGTGTCCGTTCAAAAATCTTGATCTCAGATCTGCTCAGCCTGTGGTGTAGAAGTGTGGGGTCTATATTTACCAAATAATCCATGATTGTTAGATATTCCTGTATTATTTTATTATGTAAGAGCTTAGAAGCAGGAGAGGACGGAGGAGAAGCTTCGTTAGGGGCAGACGGTGAATGCAGAGCAGATGACCGGCCGGCAGCTCCGGAGGACATGTTCACACCAAATCTTACCACCCAGGAAACTCCCCAAATGGAGGGAGAAAAAGATTCTAACATCCAGTTCATGTATTGTACAAACCAGGACTACGGGGAGGAGGAGAGTTTTACAGGAAGCAGAACCCATCACAGGGACTCGGCAATACCGGACTGTCATCCCATGTAGTGGAAATAAAGACCGTGACGTGCATGACGTGGTAGAAGGCGGCACAAGATCGGCCATGGATGACAACTGGTTACGTGACCTGTGAATATGATCAGCGCTGGCGGCTACTGGACTCTCCAAAGATTGTGAAAATGAAGACGTAGAAGTGACTTTTCTGCACCTTCTGGTCCAGCGCCGTCCTTTGTGTATCCAAGAAAACCAGACATTGTAAAAGTTACAAAAATCAGATATAACTCAGGTGGAGCCGAGCACCATGACAGCCGCACATACTGACACAGAAGGAAACGGCCATTGCTAGTGAGCGCTTATGGACAAGATGACATTTCACCCACTAGAAGGGACACGTTGACGATAGAAGGCCAGTGTAAAAACCTACTATTAATTGTTTGATTAGTTCATATTTTAT